>NW_024466192.1:0-119348 GCF_017591425.1 Ochotona curzoniae
ATGTCCTTCATAAATTTTTCAACTTTCCATTTCTCTTAAAGCTTAATTCTTTTTTTTTTTAAAGATTTATTTTTATTATTTTTTTTCATTGGAAAGGCGGATATACAGAGAGGAGAGACAGAGAGGAAGATCTTCCGTCCGATGATTCACTCCCCAAGTGAGCGCAACGGGCCGATACTATGCCGATCCGAAGCCAGGAGCCTCTTCCGGGTCTCCCACGCGGGTGCAGGTTCCCAAAGCTTTGGGCCGTCCTCGACTGCTTTCCCAGGCCACAGGCAGGGAGCTGGAAGGGAAGCGGGGCTGCCGGGATTAGAACCGGCGTCCATATGGGATCCCGGGCGTGCAAGGCGAGGACCTTTAACCACTTGCGCCACCGCGCCGGGCCCTTAAAGCTTAATTCTTAAGGAAATCAACTTTATCTAAAGACCTCAATTCTCACTACCGATGTTTGTCAGTCCCAATAAATGTTTCAACCCAATTTCCAAACCCTTACATCTGAACTAATACCCACACACCTCCACCCTAACCACTTCAAATTTTTAAAAAATATTTATTTTTATTTTTATTGGAAAGGTGGATATACAGAGAGGAGAGAC
The DNA here is from genome assembly GCF_017591425.1 of Ochotona curzoniae. NCBI lineage: Eukaryota > Metazoa > Chordata > Mammalia > Lagomorpha > Ochotonidae > Ochotona > Ochotona curzoniae. The sequence continues at coordinate 597 of NW_024466192.1, forward strand.
AGAGAGGAAGATCTTCCGTCCGATGATTCACTCCTCAGGTGAGCGCAACGGCCCATGCTATGCCTATCCGATCCGAAGCCAGGAGCCTCTTCCAGGTCCCAAAGCTCTGGGCCGTCCTCGTCTGCTTTCCCGGGTCACAAGCACGGAACTGGATGGGAAGTGGGGCTGCTGGGATTAGAACCAGCACCCATATGGGATCCTGGGCATGCAAGGTGAGGACCTTAACCACTTGCGCCACCGCGCCGGGCCCAACCACTTCAATTTTTAAGTTGCATTTCTGGCACTTGAGTTTATCCCTCTTATTCCCCCTTCTTTTAAGTTTACACGAGATTTGCTCAACCTTTCCACATCTTCTTCTTGGGAGTTCTTCAATGTGGATTGCATCATGAGAAGCTCCAGGCTGATACGGGTTAAGAAGGAGCATCATAGTATCTGACTGCACATTGACAATTCCTAGAGTGAAGATTATACTAACATACTATAGAAGACCAAACTGTAAATTTGGTCATTGGTATAAAGAAGACGAGCATGGAGTGCTCAGTACTTGGACCTGGGCACAAAGAAAGGGGAAAAATGTTCATGGGAAGATCCAGTATTTCCCAAGTAAGGACTTGATCTTCACCTTGTTGGATGCTCCAGGCATGGATTGATCCTAGAGCAGCTGGGAAGTGTGATGCACAGTGTAAGAGAAGGTTTTCCCCTTCCCCTGAGGTCACATGGCATTGGTGCCTGGACCCTGGCTGAGCTGGGTGATGCTTTCCTGTAGAGGCTGCTGTCTAGGGGGAAAGTACTGATGGCAGAGGTGGCAGCATGGCTGACTACAGGAGGAGAAAACTAACATGGAAGATTCTAGGTCCTCTGTCTTCTCCAAGACCTCAGCTGACCCATGCTGGAGGACAGCCAGGAGACATGTGTGAGGCAGATTACTCACACACCTGAATTCCCTGAAATGGAATACTCAGTTGATATGACTTGACCAAATAGTAGTTGCTTAAGACACAAACTCTGTCATACATGAACATCTGTTATCCCAATGAGAACAAACCAAAAGGGGGCACTAGAGGGTGGATGTCCTGACATGGACATGCAACTTCTGCAGAAGATTTGGAGCTCAGTCAGGAACTGAGGTCCCTTACTCATCCCAGGAATAAAACTCAGCAAGGAAGCAGTGACATGCAGCAAACAAGTTTACTAATCATCTATGACAGGTAGGGGTGGTACAGAAGCATGTTACACATACTGTCTCACTTATTCTCAGCAATACATGATAAAGACACTGCTATTATTCCCATAGTAAAGGAAAGAAAATTAAATCAAGACATCAGGAACATTTCCAGAGTTGTGCTGTTGCTAGTGATCAGTGAGGAATTGATTTGTTTCAGGTATTCCATATAACTCATGAGACTATAATCAGGTAGTTGGAAAAATCCATGCAGTGGTCACTTTATTTAGCCATTTTATTCTTTAAGAAACTGAACCAGACCTTGCCATCAACAGTGGGAGGATGAGGGAAGAAAAAGGTACTGAGAGGAAGTGATATTCTGTGAGGTGAGGATTACTCATGGCTTCTTCATGCAGTTGTAACTTTGAACAAACGTGCTCCGATGCGTTTCACTCCCTCCTGTTTCTTACTGTCAGCGATCTCACTCTGAAAAGTACAACAATGCACTTCACACAAGGCACAAGGCACTGGTGTTCTTCCTCTCCCACCACCCAGCAACCCTTCCACCAGGAACAAACTGAATGTGTACCCTGGAAGCCTCTCTTCTGCAGAGGACTCCACGATCCCCCAGGAAGAAAGGAATCTGACATGAGGACAAGTCTCCCTGACAACCCACAGGACATCTCAGGAGCTGTGCTCACAGCGAAGCCCAGAGGCAAGGACCCCACACTGTCAGTGGCAGTAAAGTCCTTGGGGTGCTCTGTGGAACCCCTCCACTTGCACCAAGCAGAGAAAGGCTGAGAGGAGCGGGGGAAGGGAGTCGACAGTGGTTGCAGGTAGGTCTGTATGTTGGATGGATCCAGGTAGCTGTGAGTACCCCAGGATGGATGAAGAGGGGACAGTCACTTTGAGTGCACTGTAGGGGCCGGTGGGAGCATATGGAATACACCCACCTCAGAGAAATGGGATCTAAGCCCTTGGTGATCTTAACTTCCTCTCCCAAACAATGGGATAAAAGACATGTGCCCCTCTTAGGTTGATGGGAGGAGCAGAGGTCAGCTAGTGTACCTCTGACTCCAGCACCAGCACCCGATTTTCACAACTCTCTTGCCCATTTCACCCTTCTACAAAGCACCAAGGGGATAGGACACACACACTTGAATCAGTGCTCTTGGTCCCATAAGCCACAGAGCACCCAAATATAGTCATTGTCACAATGAAGTACACTGTTTCCATGGTCTGAGAGGTGTTTGCTCATAGCTGCCCCTCCCCTCTATGACCACAATTCCCAAAGGCCTCTCCCACCCCTAATCCCTGAGTCTGACCTGCTGGATTTGTGTCCTGCCATATCTCAGCTCAGTGGCAAAATGCTCGCAGTTTGACAACAGCAAGTGGTAGTAGCGAGTTTCTCCCACTTTGGCCTTGGCCAGCTGGATGATCTCTTGGACAGGCCTTGGGCGGTACTTGTTGTCCAAGTAGTTGTTGACTGAGTACTTGTCTCTCTTGACCACGTCCTCTAGGAGCTCATGCTTTACAGTACCTTTGGAATCTCTAACTGATTTGGCATCACTGCTGCCTGGGATGGACAAAAAAAAAATCTGAGATCACAAAAGAAATATGTTCAGGTAATGCACAATGGGTAAGAAAGGGTATGGGGCAGGAGAAAGAATATAATTGCTCCACTCTTGACGTCTGAGTTTGCCTTGCCCTTCCTGCTCTTCTCTTCCACTCATTTTACATGTTTAATTTAACATAGGCACAATTACTTAATGCATAGCACATTTAAGAACTGAATTCACAATAGTATGTTGACCTTATGTTCCCCTAGCTGGTACAATGTTTCATAGGAAAGAATGGCTCTTGTGATAATCCACTCTATGCAGGCACCCTAACTGACTTGCTAATTTGTTGCTAGGCCTCTTTGCTGTGTAGGCTTCTTCTGGACAGTAGACTAGTACATTACAGAAATATTTATCTCTTGTGCATCTTTGAGCACATATCTGACTCAAAAAACTTTTTTGAATATTTGCCAGGAAGAAGGAAGTTTCATTCTGCCTTTCTAGAATACTAACTTGGTTTAGAAAGAAAAAAAAAAGCTCTTTAAAATTTTCCAGATCAATTTTGAATCAGAAAAGTTAAGTAAAATACACAAGAGTTAGAAGTCAAAGCATAGGCTAGCAAGCACCATCTTGGACAGGGCTGTGCACATGAGATGGAGCTTCCACCCCACAAACTGTACAGATTTGCAATGGCAAGAGGGAGTGCAGGCTAGTCTCCAGACCTGGGACTTTCATGCTCCTAGCTGCTTAAATGCAGCTGGTGCCACCTTGGGTAAGGTGACCAGGGTGCCAACGGCCCTGAGCAAAGCCCTCTGGCTGCCCAACAATGATCTCCAGCATTTGGGGGTGTGGGCCTATAAGGGGTCTGGCAGTTGACACGGGTGAGGGTGTGTAGGAACCTGAGAGTTCATGTCCAGGTGCTGACTGACTTCCAAGGGCCTTCATCGACATTGCTACTCTTCTAGCAGGTAAGCAAGAGTGCTGAGCAGGGAACAGGAGGACCTTTAAGGATTGGGCCAAAGAACCAACTCACCTGGGAGGCCTGAGCTGGGGAAGGTAGCAACTACCATCACTGAATATCACTCACAGGCACACACTGAGGCTGGAATGGTGGCCTACCTTGTGGGGCTGGATCACAGTGCCTATCAGTAAGAGTTAGAACAGGGAATGGGTAACAAATGGCTGGGCCATGACACTGAACAGAACGTGAGTGAATCAGGACTGGAGGCAGAATTTGTGGGGGCATATGGGGACTTACCCCTGTGGAACAACAATTTTCTTTGTATGTGCAAGAGCAGTGGCTGGGAACAGGCCTGTTTGGAAAGCTAAGAGAATGCCCCAGCTGGGTCAGGGTTCCCAAAAGTGAGTGAGAGTCAGAATTGGGGCAGTAGTCTAGGTTGGACATGGCTGCAGTCTCCCTCGGCATGGGTGTGGACTGGGTCTGGGAAACAAGACTAGGCTATACCGTCAGCACCCACTGGTACACATGAAAGCCAGAATGGGTGTAGAACACACTGGGCTATATTTTGGCTCCTGTGGAACCATGTGAGAGCTGTGTCTGGTGTGGACCAGGTATGGCTGGGCTGTAGTACCAAACAGTGAGAACCGGAATGGGTATGGGCTGGTTGGGCAAGGCCACTGTTCCTACCAGGACAGGAGGTAGACAAAGTCAACCTAGGTCAATGATCCACTGGTGTGTGCAACATCTGCCACTGGGAGAAGACCTGATAGAGGAGACTAGTAAACTCCTTTGTCAGAATGCAGTCCTTGAAAATGAGCACAAGAACCAAGGTATGGAGCAGCCCAGACTAGGCCAGGTTTCAATACCCACCAGCACAGGTCAGGTGGGTCAGGTTTGGGGGCAGGTCAGGCTGAGCCAGCTTATAGCATCCATTGGCAGATTTGAGTACCAGGATAGGGTGCAGGAGGGCATGGTTGGGCCACAACAAAACCCAGTTCACATCAGGGCCAGGACTAGGGGCTGGCTGAGCCAGATTAAGCTGAAGCATCCACCAGCATGTGCTGAAACTGGGGGCCAGCTGGACCAAGCAAACCTGTAGCACTCACTGGTGCATGCCAAAGTAAGGTGAGCCATGACAGTCAGGAAAGGTGAGTACTGTATCCATGAACCCATGAGGTGGAGGTTCTGAGAGGGCCCAGGTTGCTTGGCTTGGTTCCTAATCTGTGAGTATGGTGGGTGTACTGGATCCTTGGGCCCATGGGTGCTGGGTCTGAGAACCCCAGGCATGTGGGGCCAGTGGGGCCAGGGTCAACTGGCTCAGGTCCTTGGCCCACCTGTGAAACTTGTGTTGCTCAGTGGAAAAGAACGTGCAGTGGACATTAGCCCAGATCTACACGGAGGATGTGGTAGCCCATTGAGCCCTTCAGGGACATTTACACTATCCCAGAGAAAGGACAGAACAAATTGGACTATTACCACAGCTAAACGACAACAGAAAATATTTGGCGAATGGAGACTCTAGGATGACATGTCAGCCAAAGGACATTGAAAGGGTTGGCTCATCCTGGAACCAGCAAGATTGAGACATTTCAGAACCAATGAAACAACATGGGCAGAACCCTCTGAGTGTGTGCCACATTGGGACCATGGGTGGATATCGGATGTCTATTCCCCATCCCTGGGTACTTGGGTGGTTAGGAGCCTGGGTATCACTTCCCCAAATATGCCCCACCCTCATGAAACAGGAAAGAGAAATAGAAAATTTGAAAACAATGATCACACACACTTTTCCTTATCCTTGTTCCACACCACTCTGATCAACTATGTTAACATCATTTAAAATAAAATAATAAGAAGAAGACAGGGAAGCTTGTTAAAGAAGAAGTAAAAGTACAAACATTAGAATTAACTCCACAAACCTAGGCAATTTGTACACTATCCTAAAAAAAAAAAACAAAACCCATTTGTGTCCCAAGAAAAAGGAGAAATTTGTCACTTTCTTACTTCTTCTCATCTAGTAAAACTCTGGACACAGAGAATTGTCAACAGGTGAATTAACCTTGCCTTTGCATAAAGAATAAAGTTTTGCGTATCATAATGCAGGGAGGAATAGAAGCCAATAAATCCAAAAAACTGGTGCTTTAGTTACAGTTCACAATGACTTCCTGGCAGGTTAGCAACTCATGCTTACCTGAACCAGACAGATGGACTACATAACCATCTCCAACATAGACGACCCAATGTGTATTGTCCAGGCGGGAAATCTCAATGAGGTCTCCAGGCTGTGGGTTTTCACTTGACTGCAACACAAGAACCACAGAGACAAACTGAGGCTTTCGGGAATGTGCCATGAGGATATGCATGGCTACATGGCAACTAACACACCACACAGCAATGACCAACAAAAAAACAAAACAAAACAAAACAAAACAAAAAAAAAACCAAAACAGGAAGGAGTTCTCCTTGACAGAGAGAATCCCTTAATAAAAGCTTGCAGGGGTACCAGGAACAAGGTATAGCCATGCTGTGATTCTGTATATGCATATGCAGGTGTGTAGGTGTAATTGTACCTGTATAAATACACAAGGCAAAGAGGCCCTGCAGGCATCATCACCAGCCCCACTACACAAGGGATAACCTCCATGTTCCAGACAGACGCACACCTATGCAAAATCGAAATACTCGCTATTGAACCCATTCCTTAGCCTGGGTGTCAGCTCTGCCGTATGGCTATGCACCATGATTTTTATTTCCTGTGCCCACACTTTTGGCTGGGACACACTACTCTTCCCAGGGTTATCAGGCTCCTGGAGGAGGAAAAGCAGTCACTCATAAGCACAGTTCTCTAGTGCAAAGGAACCAGTCCACAGGCACCACAACCACCTGCTTCCCCAGTGTCTCATCCCAGAACAGGTAGCTAACTGTCTATGCCAGGGTCAGGTCCATTGTGGCCCTGAACCTGTGGACATTGCCTAAGTAAATCAATCCCACACGTGTACCCTGTCCCACGCATTCTTCCCTATAGATGCTCTTGAAGGGCCTTGCCCACTGCCCCTCCCAAGTCATTCCTCTACCTTCTGCTCAACCATAAAACTCTCCATGTGACCAGCCAGGAAGCATCTCTGAGTAACAAAGCATCCTTTCCATGGCAATTTTCTCTTGTTCCTGTTTGGCCCTTCTGATCAGATCACATTATCTTTCATCCTGAATATTTTAAGACAAGCTGCTCCTGGGGCAGCCTCTGCTTCATAGTCTCGCCCCAAGCTCTGGGTACTCATTCATTGCATACAGCAGAAGCAGAAGACTTCTTAAGGCCACACCACTGACAGTGGGTCCAATGCCAGGTGTATGACAAACACACAGCCCTAAACAAGGGGGAGGAGGGCAGCAGCTGACAGCCGAGGAAGACTTGCTTCATGGAGTGCAATAATCCGCCAGTCTTACAAGGGAGACCAGGTTTCCCATTCACCAGTGCTGGCAGTTTGGAAGACTTACCCCCAATCCCTCAGATGCACCCAGTTCTGTGTACTCAGTTCTTCACATGCTCTTCCCACAACAGGTGCAGCTATCCTCCACATTTAGTCTCCCTTCCCTGAGACTGGGGGTGCCACACCCCAGACTCCAGTTGGTCCCCAGGCAATGGAGGCTGCTTTCTGTGCCCTCTTCTCTGTTTCCTCTGCTTTGGGTCCTGGCATCCAAGCATGGCACCTGCAAACCCAGCACTCATCACCCATCCATCCCCCTACTGGATGCCTGGTGTCATCCTTCACTTCTCAACCAACCACCAAGGATAGTATCCACAATCCAAACATTTGTTGTCTCCTGAGCAGGAAGACTCAGCCTGGGTTCAGCAGCTTGTCCAGGCCAGCAGGGACACGGGCTCTTCCCATCACATGGTTCCCATGAGTACAGTGTGGGCTGCGTAGTCCACTGGCAGAGGAACTGCAAGGGCCACATGTCACTCAGCAGGGGATGAAAGGATGAGCAGCAGGTGCTCTCCATCACTTGGGAATAAAATCTTCCCCATAATGTTCAGGCTGGCTTGCTTGCATCCTTCCTTGGCCAGAACCACTGACATTTCTGCCACAAACCAATCAAGGCAAAGGGGAAGGAGTAACCCTGAGAGGCTCACACCACCCACAGGGCATCACCTGGGTCTGTGGGGAGAATCCCTGCTGTCCATGGACACCACCCATCACCCAGGGCTCTATTCACTCAGAAGGAGGTACCTGACAATGGTGTGTGTGAATGTGTAGGTTAAGTAGCTATTGGTGGGTCAACAAACACCTTAGACATATACCTGCTTCTTATCCACAACCACAACCAGGGTCATTATAAGGCCATCAAGAAACTAGGCCAGTTCTCCATCAGAATCCTGTCAGGAAAGTGGAGTCAAAGTGGAGTACCGCCTAAGGATAGGGAGTGGTGTCTTGGGAGAGACCACAGAGGTCTCTGCAGGTGGTCAGGATCCCAGCAGAGGGGACCCACAGCTCAGACTGAGGAAGCCCACCAGCTAGTTTAGCTCCTGGGGAGGAGTGACAACCAGCCAGCTTAGGGCAAGGCACAGAAGCATGGGGTCATCCAAGGAGAGACTAGCAATGAGGGAGGACGAGGTTGGTGCATTCCAGGGGCAGGTGCACAATAATGGGAGCCCTGCTGAGGAGCCTTGGTGGAGTTAGGCACCCTCTCAGAGCCTCTGTAGCACAGATAGTGCAAATGCTGACTTTAACCATCCCCAGGGCTAATGGAGGAACCACTGCTTCAAACAGAGTTCACCTGCTAACAGGAATACTAGGATTCACACATTTTTCTGTCTTATCATAACGCTGTGAGTCCCAGTCTAGTAGATTGCTTAGTAAATTTCTCACTCTACACGTGTTGGAGTCCCACATGGCACCAGGTCATATATCTTCTGCTCCACTTCTCTTCTAGCATGCTGTTTCTTTTCTTAGAAAGCATTGAGCACAGCCGAAAGCTGGGACTGTTTACCCAAGTGGGAAAACTGGAAGAAGCTCCTGCCTCCTTCGTTCAACTCAGCTCAGCTCTGGTCATTGAGGCCACTTGGGGAGTGAACCAGCTTATGAAATATCTTTTTCTGTGTATATCCTTCCATAATTAAAATTTACTATTCGTAATAAACAAATAAATCTTGAAAAAAAATACCTGTGATACAGATCAGACCTGAACTCTTGTGCCATTTTTTGGGGATAAGGAAACCAAGTTTCAGATAAATCAAGTGACTTCAAGAAGGTTTCCCTGCTACTCAGTGTCAGGGAAGAAGAGACAGTACATATGGATTAGGAGAGCATCTGCATCAGGCACCCCTGCTCACTCCCATGTGGATGACCCTTTGGGTAATTGCCTCAAACTTGCAAGGTGCTATCCTAGGATGTTCCAAAGTTACTGCACTTCTCCTCCTATTTTCACAAAATGAACAAGTGTCCTAAAATCCATTTGACCTGATCATAATGGGCACCTGGTAAAACGTGAAGTCCATTCCAATGTCAGGACTTGAAGAGCTAAAAGCTTTTAAAAGCCTGGTACTGAATTATTGCTGTGTGAATACTAGTAGTGCTATAGTACCTGTACGGTCGTGTTTGTATGTATTCTAAGGAAGAGAATAAACACCAAAATTTGAAAAAAAAAAAAAAACAACGTTTTTGGCTGCTGGAAGAAGACATCCCCAGGGGAATGTTACCAATAGGCGAGGGTGCTTGCCATATCGTAGATCGTTGACAAATTTCTCACTGGTTTTGCTGCAGAATTCATAATCTTCTTTGTCACAAGCCAGCCTCTTTGCAGATGCAATGATTTCATTAACAGACTGGGTTCTGTATTTATGATCCAGGTGGTTGTTGACCCGGTAGAGAGGGCCCTCTGCTTCATGCTTCAAGGGCTCCTTGGTTGCCTTGGCCTTGCCCCATGCATAGGTTAAGAGGTTTAAAACGCCGGTGAAGGAAAACTCAACTGGAAAACACAGACAGAAAACAACACACAGGTAGGAAGGCAGACAGAAGGCAGGAGAAAAAGAGACAAAACTTTCCTGTGACTGATCTTTCACAAGGAAGACACGAGATGGTTCTTTGTGTTTAATGAGATGTGAATATGTAACATGTCATACATTCAGTCTTCAATGGCTGCATCATACAACAGTCTCATGATTTGCATTCTAAATGTGTACACATGTCATCCCAGGACCGGTAGTGTGGTGTAACACTATAAGAAGCTGCTTTGATGCTGACATCCAATATCAGAGAACCAGTTTTTGTCCCAGTTACTCCACTTAGGATTCAGCTCCCTGCTAGTGCACCCGAGAAAGCAGTGGGAGATGACCCAGGTGCCTGGGTCCCTGATGCCCACATGGACAACCCAGACGGAGTTACAGGTTCTTGGCATGAGACATTTGAGGAATAAACCAACAGAAAGAAGAATGCTCTGCATCTGCAGAATGGGTGTGTGCATCTAACTTGTCAGGCTTCCTCTAGTATTCACTTTCTATCATTAACAATGCATCCACACATCTTTTCCTATCACTTAAATGACATGTCCTCCTTAACTGAAAATATTTTTTAGGATTTATTTATTTATTTCAAAATCAGATTTACAAAGAGAGTAAGGGCAGAGAGAGATACAGAGAAGAGAGAGAGAGATACAGAGAGAGAGAGAACTTCCAGCCATTGGTTCCCTTCCCAGATGGCTGCAACAGCCAGACCTGGGTCAAGCCGAATGCAAAAGCCAGAGGTTTCATCAAAGTCTCTCGGATGGGTGACAGGGACCAAAACTGAGCCATCTGCCACTTTTCCCAGGCCATTAGCAGGGATCGGGATTGGTTGTGCAACAGCCAAGACATGAACCAGCACACATATGGCGTACTGGTGTTGCAGAAAGCAGCCTTACTTGCTGTGCACAGCACCAACCCCCTATCGATACGTGGAAAATCACATCTTAAGCTGACCTTACCTGAGCAAGGAGTCAGGTGAATCACCTCATCATTTCCCACGTAGATGGCCCAATCCACATAGCTAGGGTGAAAAATCTCAATGATGTCTCCACGTTCTGGCTTCTCTGACAACTGCAACAGCAAAATCAGGATGAAGTAGATGGGGCCACAGCACAGACACTGGCTGGGGAACAGCAGCTCAGCCCAGGTGCTCTGGCAGTGCTCATCTTAATGAGAACCACGGAGGACAGAGCTTCTGCCCCACCATGGGCAAACATACTCAGATGACTGCCAATCCCACTACAAGCTCAGTGATCTCACTCTGAAAAATACAACAATGCACTTCACACAAGGCACAAGGCACTGGTGTTCTTCCTCTCCCACCACCCAGCAACCCTTCCACCAGGAACAAACTGAATGTGTTCCCTGGAAGCCTCTCTTCTGCAGAGGACTCCACGATCCCCCAGGAAGAAAGGAATCTGACATGAGGACAAGTCTCCCTGACAACCCACAGGACATCTCAGGAGCTGTGCTCACAGCGAAGCCCAGAGGCAAGGACCCCACACTGTCAGTGGCAGTAAAGTCCTTGGGGTGCTCTGTGGAACCCCTCCACTTGCACCAAGCAGAGAAAGGCTGAGAGGAGCGGGGGAAGGGAGTCGACAGTGGTTGCAGGTAGGTCTGTATGTTGGATGGATCCAGGTAGCTGTGAGTACCCCAGGATGGATGAAGAGGGGACAGTCACTTTGAGTGCACTGTAGGGGCTGGTGGGACACAACCACTTCAGAGAAATGGGTTTTATGCTCTAAGCCCTTGGTGGTGGCCTCAGCTTCCTCTCCCATAGAATGGAGTAAGATATCTGTGCCTCTCCAAGGCTGAGGGGAGGAACAGAGGTCAGACAGAATGGCTCTGATTCTAGCACCACCTCCCAATTTTCACAATTCTTTCTCACCCAATTCACCCCACTACAACTCACCAAGAGGATGGCACACAAAACTCGCTCTGCTTTCTGGATGACAGAAGCAAGTCTCCCTCAGTTAGGTGGTTGTGCAGCTCTTCCAGCCAGTGCTGGAGCCACAATCTGAGCCAGCTGTTACTGGGGGTCAGACAGGGAGCCCGTCTCCCATGATGATGAGGCGCATTGGGAAGGATTTCTCCTAAAAATGCCCACCAAGGGCCCGGCAGCATGGCCTAGTAGCTAAAGTCCTTGCCTTGAACGTGCCGGGATCCCTTATGGGTGCTGGTTCTAATCCTGGCAGCTTCACTTCCCATCCCGCTCCCTGCTTGTGGCCTGGGAAAGCAGTTGAGGACGGCCCAAAGCCTTGGGGCCCTGCACCCGTGTGGGAGACCTGGAAGAAGTTCCTGGATCCTGGCTTTGGATCGGCATAGCATCGGCCATTGCACTCACTTGGGGAATGAATCATGGGACGGAAGATCTTCCTCTCTGTCTCTCCTCCTCTCTGTATATCTGACTTTCCAAAAAATAAAGAAATCTTAAAAAAAAAAATGCTCATCAAAGAGGAGATGGGAGCCAGTGTTGTTTTGCAGTGAGTTAAGCTGCCACCTGAAGTGCCATCACCCTGCAGTAGAATGGCTTTCTTCTTCTGAACCAACTCCCTGTTAATTAATTTGGGAAATCAGCAGAAGATGGCAAAAGCACATGAGTTCCAGTGTCCATGTAGGGACATCTAAATGAGGCTCCTGGCTCCATGTTACCTCCTGGACAACTCCTGGTGATAGTGCAGATGATGAAAGTTCGATCTTTCCCCCACTTTGGTCTTTCTTTTTGTTTGTGTTTTAAATAGATAAGTCTTTGATAAAATGTGGTTTTTCTTTTTTCAAAGAAGAGAAAACAATGTGTCCCCCTTGGACAACCAGGTTGACAAGCAGCCCTGTTTATGGCACCAAAGCAAGTATGTTCAACCAGGAAGCTAAACAGGTCCTGTTTCTGAACAGCCTTGCTATGGAGTAGCTGTAGAGTTAACATTCCAAGGAGGCACATTGCTTCCATGTCCCATTTTTGTGTCTAAGCATACTGGTATGTGCTAACAGCTGCCCCCACACTAAGTCTATGAAGAGAATTCCGAGATGCTTCACTCATCCCTCAACCCAGAAACTGACCTGCTGACTGTTGCACAAGCCATATCTCAGTTCCGTTACAAAGTGCTCGCTGTTAAACAACTGCTGGTGGTAGTAGCGAGTTTCTCCAACTTTAGCGACTGCCAACTGCACAATTAATTCTATGGGATATGGTTGGTATTTGTTGTCCAAGTAGTTGTTGACCCAGTACTTGTCTCCTTTGACCAAAACCTCTAGGGTCTCACGCTTCACTATGCCATTGGATTCTCTGAAGGAATTGGCACTGCTGCTGGATCTTGGCTCAGAAGAAGACACACGTTCAGGTGCTAAAGCAAAAAGAGAAGAAGGAAGGACACAGCAACTCAGCTCTTCATCGCTAAACTTGCATTGGACTTCCTACTCACCTCTTCATACTTTTATGTGTTCAGGTTAACACAATCAAAATTATGTCACACACAACACATTTAGCAACTGAATTCTTAACAGCATGTTATCCACATGTTCCTCTAGCAAGAAATATGCAAAATTTTGCAGGAGAGATTGGGGCTTCCATGATATTCCACTCTATGCAGGTACTCTTACTGAATTGCTTAATTTATTGATAGGCATCTTTGTTGGGTAAGCTACTACTGGGCTGTAGATGAGTACATCATAAAAACATTTATCTCTTGTGAATCTTTGAGCAAATGTCTGAATCAAAGATTTAAAAATTTTGAATATTTGCCAGGAGGAAGGGAGTCTCATTCTGCTTTTATAGAATTCTATCTTGGTTAAAAGAAAAAAATCTGCTTCTCTGTCTTCCAGAACAAATTTGGAGTCAGAAAAGTTATGTAAAATATCGAGGAGTCAGAAGTCGTGCCACAAACTTCTGAATCAACTCCTGAAACCTAGAAATTTGTACACTATGCTGTAGAACATTTGTGTCCCAATGGCAAAGGAAAACTTTCTTGTCACTTTCTTACTTTAGTCACCCAGCATAGTTCTGGACACAACAGAATTGTCAACAGGTGAAGTGCACTTGCCATTGTTTACAGAATAAAAGCTTTGGGTATCATCACACAGAGAGGAACAGAAGCCAACAACTCCAGTGAAAAATGCTGCTTTTGTTCACAGTTCACAACACCATACTGGCAAGTTGGCAACTCATGCTTACCTGGACCAGGCAGATGGACCACGTAACCATCTCCAACATAGACAGCCCAGTGCGAATAGGTCAGGCGGGAAATCTCAATGAGGTCTCCAGGCTGTGGTCTTTCACTTGACTGTAACACAAGAACCACAGAGCCCAGTCAGGTTTCTTGCAAGTGCCAGCAAATAGCTGACAGTGGGAGTGGCAGCATAGCTGCACAGCTGCCCACACAATGCCCAGCAGTGTTTAGCAAGCAACGTGGGAAGGGAGACTCCATGACTGGTGGACTCACCGGAGGAACCCTGACAGGGGAACCAGGAACAGGATTTGCCCAGATGCACTTTGGGTTTGTGACCTCTGTGTATGTGGGTGTGTATCTGGGGTTGTGCGTGTGATTGAACTGCAAACACATCTACAAGGCAAAGAGGCCCTGCAGGCACCATCACCAGCCCCACTACACAAGGGATAACCTCCATGTTGCAGACAGACGCACACCTACGCAAAATCGAAATACTCGCTATTGAACCCATTCCTTAGCCTGGGTGTCAGCTCTGCCGTATGGCTATGCACCATGATTTTTATTTCCTGTGCCCACACTTTTGGCTGGGACACACTACTCTTCCCAGGGTTATCAGGCTCCTGGAGGAGGAAAAGCAGTCACTCATAAGCACAGTTCTCTAGTGCAAAGGAACCAGTCCACAGGCACCACAACCACCTGCTTCCCCAGTGTCTCATCCCAGAACAGGTAGCTAACTGTCTATGCCAGGGTCAGGTCCATTGTGGCCCTGAACCTGTGGACATTGCCTAAGTAAATCAAACCCCCACGTGTACCCTGTCCCACGCATTCTTCCCTATAGATGCTCTTGAAGGGCCTTGCCCACTGCCCCTCCCAAGTCATTCCTCTACCTTCTGCTCAACCATAAAACTCTCCATGTGACCAGCCAGGAAGCATCTCTGAGTAACAAAGCATCCTTTCCATGGCAATTTTCTCTTGTTCCTGTTTGGCCCTTCTGATCAGATCACATTATCTTTCATCCTGAATATTTTAAGACAAGCTGCTCCTGGGGCAGCCTCTGCTTCATAGTCTCGCCCCAAGCTCTGGGTACTCATTCATTGCATACAGCAGAAGCAGAAGACTTCTTAAGGCCATACCACTGACAGTGGGTCCAATGCCAGGTGTATGACAAACACACAGCCCTAAACAAGGGGGAGGAGGGCAGCAGCTGACAGCCGAGGAAGACTTGCTTCATAGAGTGCAATAACCCGCCAGTCTTACAAGGGAGACCAGGTTTCCCATTCACCAGTGCTGGCAGTTTGGAAGACTTACCCCCAATCCCTCAGATGCACCCAGTTCTGTGTACTTAGTTCTTCACATGCTCTTCCCACAACAGGTGCAGCTATCCTCCACATTTAGTCTCCCTTCCCTGAGACTGGGGGTGCCACACCCCAGACTCCTGGAGGCTGCTTTCTGTGCCCTCTTCTCTGTTTCCTCTGCTTTGGGTCCTGGCATCCAAGCATGGCACCTGCAAACCCAGCACTCATCACCCATCCCCCTACTGGATGCCTGGTGTCATCCTTCACTTCTCAACCAACCACCAAGGATAGTATCCACAATCCAAACATTTGTTGTCTCCTGAGCAGGAAGACTCAGCCTGGGTTCAGCAGCTTGTCCAGGCCAGCAGGGACACGGGCTCTTCCCATCACATGGTTCCCATGAGTACAGTGTGGGCTGCGCAGTCCACTGGCAGAGGAACTGCAAGGGCCACATGTCACTCAGCAGGGGATGAAAGGATGAGCAGCAGGTGCTCTCCACCAGTTGGGAATAAAATCTTCCCCATAATGTTCAGGCTGGCTTGCTTGCATCCTTCCTTGGCCAGAACCACTGACATTTCTGCCACAAACCAATCAAGGCAAAGGGGAAGGAGTAACCCTGAGAGGCTCACACCACCCACAGGGCATCACCTGGGTCTGTGGGGAGAATCCCTGCTGTCCATGGACACCACCCATCACCCAGGGCTCTATTCACTCAGAAGGAGGTACCTGACAATGGTGTGTGTGAATGTGTAGGTTAAGTAGCTATTGGTGGGTCAACAAACACCTTAGACATATACCTGCTTCTTATCCACAACCACAACCAGGGTCATTATAAGGCCATCAAGAAACTAGGCCAGTTCTCCATCAGAATCCTGTCAGGAAAGTGGAGTCAAAGTGGAGTACCGCCTAAGGATAGGGAGTGGTGTCTTGGGAGAGACCACAGAGGTCTCTGCAGGTGGTCAGGATCCCAGCAGAGGGGACCCACAGCTCAGACTGAGGAAGCCCACCAGCTAGTTTAGCTCCTGGGGAGGAGTGACAGCCAGCCAACTTAGGGCAAGGCACAGAAGCATGGGGTCATCCAAGGAGAGGCTAGCAATGAGGGAGGAAGAGGTTGGTGCATTCCAGGGGCAGGTGCACAATAATGGGAGCCCTGCTGAGGAGCCTTGGTGGAGTTAGGCACCCTCTCAGAGCCTCTGTAGCACAGATAGTGCAAAAGCTGACTTTAACCATCCCCAGGGCTAATGGAGGAACCACTGCTTCAAACAGAGCTCATCTGCTAACAGGAATACTAGGATTCACATATTTTCCCTCAATAAGGCCCAGTATTGAGTCCATACTGGCTCACTTGCTTTATTTTTACAGTTCGGAATGGAGTCTCAAGTGTCTCTAGTTACTTCAAGAATGTTTTCCCACTGATCAGTGGCAGTGTCAGGATAATATTATTTCTTTGGTAGAACAGCATCTGCATCATATTTCCCTGCCAAAAGCCATGCACATTATTCTTTGAAATAAATTCCCAAACTTGCAAGATGTTCTCCAAATAAGCACCACAGCTTACTGCCCTCCTCCTCTTATTTTCACAAACTGAAATAATGTCTTCAAGCACATGAACCCTGCTTGCCATAGGCACCTAAAAAATAAAAAG
The DNA here is from genome assembly GCF_017591425.1 of Ochotona curzoniae. Taxonomy (NCBI): domain Eukaryota; kingdom Metazoa; phylum Chordata; class Mammalia; order Lagomorpha; family Ochotonidae; genus Ochotona; species Ochotona curzoniae. The sequence continues at coordinate 17,383 of NW_024466192.1, forward strand.
AAACAAGTCTACTGCAATATTGGGACTTGAAGAACTAAGAGCTTCTAAAATGCCAGGTACTGCAGTATTGCTCTATGAATACTATTAGTGTTGCAGCATGAATAGTGGGGTTTTAGTGTGCAGTCTTAGGATGAGAAACACCAAGAAAGTTTGAATAAAAACTGTTTTGGGGATGGAAGAGGACAATCCTAAGGGGGCCTTACCAATGCACGAGGATTCTCGCCATATCGTAGATCGTCGACAAATTTATCAAATTTTTTATTAAGTACTTCATAATTCTCCCTGTTTCGACATAGCTTCTCTGCAGAAGCAATGATGTCACTCACGGGCTTCGGTCTGTGTTTATGATCCAGGTGGTTGTTGACTCTGTAGGCACTGCCTTCAACCATGTACTTTAAGGGCTCCTTGGTTGCCATGGCCTTGACTCGCTGATTGGTGAAGAAGTTAGTAATGCCACCACTGGGAGGCTCACCTGTGAATCACAGACAGGAAACAACAGACAGGTAGGAAGGCAGACAGAAGGCAGGAGAAACAAAGACAAAACTTTCCTGTGACTGATCTTTCACAAGGAAGACACGAGATGGTCCTTTGTGTTTAATGAGATGTGAATATGTAACATGTCATACATTCAATCTTCAATGGCTGCATCATACAACAGTCTCATGATTTGCATTCTAAATGTGTACACATGTCATCCCAGGACCGGTAGTGTGGTGTAACACTATAAGAAGCTGCTTTGATGCTGACATCCAATATCAGAGAACCAGTTTTTGTTCCAGTTACTCCACTTAGGATTCAGCTCCCTGCTAGTGCACCCGAGAAAGCAGTGGGAGATGACCCAGGTGCCTGGGTCCCTGATGCCCACATGGACAACCCAGACGGAGTTACAGGTTCTTGGCATGAGACATTTGAGGAATAAACCAACAGAAAGAAGAATGCTCTGCATCTGCAGAATGGGTGTGTGCATCTAACTTGTCAGGCTTCCTCTAGTATTCACTTTCTATCATTAACAATGCATCCACACATCTTTTCCTATCACTTAAATGACATGTCCTCCTTAACTGAAAATATTTTTTAGGATTTATTTATTTATTTCAAAATCAGATTTACAAAGAGAGTAAGGGCAGAGAGAGATACAGAGAAGAGAGAGAGAGATACAGAGAGAGAGAACTTCCAGCCATTGGTTCCCTTCCCAGATGGCTGCAACAGCCAGTCCTGGGTCAAGCCAAATGCAAAAGCCAGAGGTTTCATCAAAGTCTCTCGGATGGGTGACAGGGACCAAAACTGAGCCATCTGCCACTTTTCCCAGGCCATTAGCAGGGATCAGGATTGGTTGTGCAACAGCCAAGACATGAACCAGCACACATATGGCGTACTGGTGTTGCAGACAGCAGCCTTACTTGCTGTGCACAGCACCAACCCCCTATCGATACGTGGAAAATCACATCTTAAGCTGACCTTACCTGAGCAAGGAGTCAGGTGAATCACCTCATCATTTCCCACGTAGATGGCCCAATCCACATAGCTAGGGTGAAAAATCTCAATGATGTCTCCACGTTCTGGCTTCTCTGACAACTGCAACAGCAAAATCAGGATGAAGTAGATGGAGCCACAGCACAGACACTGGCTGGGGAACAGCAGCTCAGCCCAGGTGCTCTGGCAGTGCTCATCTTAATGAGAACCACGGAGGACAGAGCTTCTGCCCCACCATGGGCAAACATACTCAGATGACTGCCAATCCCACTACAAGCTCAGTGATCTCACTCTGAAAAATACAACAATGCACTTCACACAAGGCACAAGGCACTGGTGTTCTTCCTCTCCCACCACCCAGCAACCCTTCCACCAGGAACAAACTGAATGTGTACCCTGGAAGCCTCTCTTCTGCAGAGGACTCCACGATCCCCCAGGAAGAAAGGAATCTGACATGAGGACAAGTCTCCCTGACAACCCACAGGACATCTCAGGAGCTGTGCTCACAGCAAAGCCCAGAGGCAAGGACCCCACACTGTCAGTGGCAGTAAAGTCCTTGGGGTGCTCTGTGGAACCCCTCCACTTGCACCAAGCAGAGAAAGGCTGAGAGGAGCGGGGGAAGGGAGTCGACAGTGGTTGCAGGTAGGTCTGTATGTTGGATGGATCCAGGTAGCTGTGAGTACCCCAGGATGGATGAAGAGGGGACAGTCACTTTGAGTGCACTGTAGGGGCCGGTGGGACACAACCACTTCAGAGAAATGGGTTTTATGCTCTAAGCCCTTGGTGGTGGCCTCAGCTTCCTCTCCCATAGAATGGAGTAAGATATCTGTGCCTCTCCAAGGCTGAGGGGAGGAACAGAGGTCAGGCAGAATGGCTGATTCTAGCACCACCTCCCAATTTTCACAATTCTTTCTCACCCAATTCACCCCACTACAACTCACCAAGAGGATGGCACACAAAACTCGCTCTGCTTTCTGGATGACAGAAGCAAGTCTCCCTCAGTTAGGTGGTTGTGTAGCTCTTCCAGCCAGTGCTGGAGCCACAATCTGAGCCAGCTGTTACTGGGGGTCAGACAGGGAGCCCGTCTCCCATGATGATGAGGAGCATTGGGAAGGATTTCTCCTAAAAATGCCCACCAAGGGCCCGGCAGCATGGCCTAGTAGCTAAAGTCCTTGCCTTGAACGTGCCGGGATCCCATATGGGTGCTGGTTCTAATCCTGGCAGCTTCACTTCCCATCCCGCTCCCTGCTTGTGGCCTGGGAAAGCAGTTGAGGACGGCCCAAAGCCTTGGGGCCCTGCACCCGTGTGGGAGACCTGGAAGAAGTTCCTGGATCCTGGCTTTGGATCGGCATAGCATCGGCCATTGCACTCACTTGGGGAATGAATCATGGGACGGAAGATCTTCCTCTCTGTTTCTCCTCCTCTCTGTATATCCGACTTTCCAAAAAATAAAGAAATCTTAAAAAAAAATGCTCATCAAAGAGGAGATGGGAGCCAGTGTTGTTTTGCAGTGAGTTAAGCTGCCACCTGAAGTGCCATCACCCTGCAGTAGAATGGCTTTCTTCTTCTGAACCAACTCCCTGTTAATTAATTTGGGAAATCAGCAGAAGATGGCAAAAGCACATGAGTTCCAGTGTCCATGTAGGGACATCTAAATGAGGCTCCTGGCTCCATGTTACCTCCTGGACAACTCCTGGCCACTATTGTCAACTGGGAAGGACTTCTATAGGGAAGATGGCTCTCTCTTTCTGTCTCTGTCTATGTCTTTCTCTCTCTCTTTGTGTCTCTCTCTTTCAAATAGAGAAAAAGTTTTTAATGAAAACATTTTAATCAAAGAAGAGAAAACTGTATCCAATGGACAAATAGCACTGACTGTGGCACTAGAAGAAGTGTGCTCCTACTCTGAAACTAACCATTTTGTCTCAGCAGGCCCATACATGGCTAAGTTGAAGCTAACTATCATTCAACAAGGGACACTGCTTCCATGCCAATCCTGTTATCCAAGATAAAAGGCGTTGTTAGCTCATATCTGCCCCACCTCTCTTTTTGTTTAAAAATTTATTTTATTATTTTTATTGGAAAGGCGATATACAGAGAGGACGATCTTCCATCTGATGATTCACTCCCCAAGTGAGCACAATGGCCAATGCTATACGGATCCCTAGTGGGTGCAGGGTCCCAAAGCTTTGGGCCGACCTCGACTGCCTTACTGCGCCACAGGCAGGGAGCTGGAAGGGCAGTGGGGCTGACCAGGATTAGAACCAGGGCCCATATGGGATCCCGGGCGTGCAAGACGAGAACCTTAACCACTTGCGCCACCGCGCCGGGCCCTGCCCCTCCTCTCTTTGAGCACAACTGCTAGAGACCTTCCCTCCATCCCCTACTATCCCATCCCGCACCTCTGGGTCTGACCTTCTGGCTGCGTCCCTTTCCATATCTCATCTCAGTAGCAAACTCTTCGCAGTTTGAAACCAGGTAGAGATAGAAGCGAGTTACTCCAACTTTGGACTCTGAAAGCCGGACAATCTCTTCGATTGGCCTGGGGCGGTACTTGTTGTCTAAGTTGTTGTTGACCCAGTACTTGTCATTCTTGACGACATGCTCCAGGAGTTCGCGCTTCACTAGGCTTTTCAAAAGTTTATTTGAGTTGTCCTTGCTGCCAGAGATAGACGCGAACAGATCTGGGATCACAGACAGACACATCTTCAAGTGATGCAAGAAGGAAGCGAAGCAGGACGAATACAGCAACTCTACTCTCTGATTTTGCCTTGCCATTACACGCTTCTATTTCACTCTTTACGTTTAAAGTTTTATTTATTTTTATTGGAAAATCATATTTAATATGTGCCAGTGGAGACTCTAAGATGTACTATGTCAGCCAATGGATTCTGGAGAGATTTCATTGTGCTTGGAATGGCAGCATTTCAGAACTATTAACCACTATCGAAACCACTTGATCAGTACCTCTTGGAGCATGCCAAATGTCAGAGACCCTGTGATGGTTGGGCAGCTAGGTGTGGCTTCAACCTTTATCTCCCCCCTTCCGGTAAATTCAGAAAGGGAAAGAGACTGTGGAAATAAGGTCTTACCCACTTTAGTGTAGCCCTTGACTATAATCACCCTAATCAACTATGTAAAGATCATCAAAATAAAATAATAAAAAAAGATAAAAGTCTTGAAAAAAAGAAAACAAAATTTACACACTGAGGAGAGACAAAGAAACATCTTCCTATGCTGAATCACCCTTTACGTAGCCCCAAAAGCCAAAGCTGAACCAATCGGAAGAGAGTAGGACAGTAGCCTCATCTAGGGTTCCACCATGGGTGCAGTGTCCCAAGGCATTGGGGCAGATTTGATCAGTTTCTCAGGCCACAAGGAGAGAACTGGATAGGAAGCGAGGACACCAGGACACAAACCAGAGCCCATATGAGATCAGGTGCAAAAAGGCAAGGGTTTTCCCACTACGTGACAACTCCGGGCCCTACTCTTCAATCATTTAAGTGTTCAAATAAGTACAGGCCTAATTATGTCACACACAACACATTTAGCAACTGAATTCTTAACAGCATGTTATCCACATGTTCCTCTAGCAAGAAATATGCAAAATTTTGCAGGAGAGATTGGGGCTTCCATGATATTCCACTCTATGCAGGTACTCTTACTGAATTGCTTAATTTATTGATAGGCATCTTTGTTGGGTAAGCTACTACTGGGCTGTAGATGAGTACATCATAAAAACATTTATCTCTTGTGAATCTTTGAGCAAATGTCTGAATCAAAGATTTAAAAATTTTGAATATTTGCCAGGAGGAAGGGAGTCTCATTCTGCTTTTATAGAATTCTATCTTGGTTAAAAGAAAAAAATCTGCTTCTCTGTCTTCCAGAACAAATTTGGAGTCAGAAAAGTTATGTAAAATATCGAGGAGTCAGAAGTCGTGCCACAAACTTCTGAATCAACTCCTGAAACCTAGAAATTTGTACACTATGCTGTAGAACATTTGTGTCCCAATGGCAAAGGAAAACTTTCTTGTCACTTTCTTACTTTAGTCACCCAGCATAGTTCTGGACACAACAGAATTGTCAACAGGTGAAGTGCACTTGCCATTGTTTACAGAATAAAAGCTTTGGGTATCATCACACAGAGAGGAACAGAAGCCAACAACTCCAGTGAAAAATGCTGCTTTTGTTCACAGTTCACAACACCATACTGGCAAGTTGGCAACTCATGCTTACCTGGACCAGGCAGATGGACCACGTAACCATCTCCAACATAGACAGCCCAGTGCGAATAGGTCAGGCGGGAAATCTCAATGAGGTCTCCAGGCTGTGGTCTTTCACTTGACTGTAACACAAGAACCACAGAGCCCAGTCAGGTTTCTTGCAAGTGCCAGCAAATAGCTGACAGTGGGAGTGGCAGCATAGCTGCACAGCTGCCCACACAATGCCCAGCAGTGTTTAGCAAGCAACGTGGGAATGGAGACTCCATGACTGGTGGACTCACCGGAGGAACCCTGACAGGGGAACCAGGAACAGGATTTGCCCAGATGCACTTTGGGTTTGTGACCTCTGTGTATGTGGGTGTGTATCTGGGGTTGTGCGTGTGATTGAACTGCAAACACATCTACAAGGTAAAGAGGCCCTGCAGGCACCATCACCAGCCCCACTACACAAGGGATAACCTCCATGTTGCAGACAGACGCACACCTACGCAAAATCGAAATACTCGCTATTGAACCCATTCCTTAGCCTGGGTGTCAGCTCTGCCGTATGGCTATGCACCATGATTTTTATTTCCTGTGCCCACACTTTTGGTTGGGACACACTACTCTTCCCAGGGTTATCAGGCTCCTGGAGGAGGAAAAGCAGTCACTCATAAGCACAGTTCTCTAGTGCAAAGGAACCAGTCCACAGGCACCACAACCACCTGCTTCCCCAGTGTCTCATCCCAGAACAGGTAGCTAACTGTCTATGCCAGGGTCAGGTCCATTGTGGCCCTGAACCTGTGGGCATTGCCTAAGTATATCAATTCCCCACGTGTACCCTGTCCCATGCATCCTTCCCTATAGATGCTCTTGAAGGGCCTTGCCCACTGCCCCCCCCCAAGTCATTCCTCTACCTTCTGCTCAACCATAAAACTCTCCATGTGACCAGCCAGGAAGCATCTCTGAGTAACAAAGCATCCTTTCCATGGCAATTTTCTCTTGTTCCTGTTTGGCCCTTCTGATCAGATCACATTATCTTTCATCCTGAATATTTTAAGACAAGCTGCTCCTGGGGCAGCCTCTGCTTCATAGTCTCGCCCCAAGCTCTGGGTACTCATTCATTGCATACAGCAGAAGCAGAAGACTTCTTAAGGCCACACCACTGACAGTGGGTCCAATGCCAGGTATATGACAAACACACAGCCCTAAACAAGGGGGAGGAGGGCAGCAGCTGACAGCCGAGGAAGACTTGCTTCATAGAGTGCAATAATCCGCCAGTCTTACAAGGGAGACCAGGTTTCCCATTCACCAGTGCTGGCAGTTTGGAAGACTTACCCCCAATCCCTCAGATGCACCCAGTTCTGTGTACTCAGTTCTTCACATGCTCTTCCCACAACAGGTGCAGCTATCCTCCACATTTAGTCTCCCTTCCCTGAGACTGGGGGTGCCACACCCCAGACTCCTGGAGGCTGCTTTCTGTGCCCTCTTCTCTGTTTCCCCTGCTTTGGGTCCTGGCATCCAAGCATGGCACCTGCAAACCCAGCACTCATCACCCATCCCCCTACTGGATGCCTGGTGTCATCCTTCACTTCTCAACCAACCACCAAGGATAGTATCCACAATCCAAACATTTGTTGTCTCCTGAGTAGGAAGACTCAGCCTGGGTTCAGCAGCTTGTCCAGGCCAGCAGGGACACGGGCTCTTCCCATCACATGGTTCCCATGAGTACAGTGTGGGCTGCGCAGTCCACTGGCAGAGGAACTGCAAGGGCCACATGTCACTCAGCAGGGGATGAAAGGATGAGCAGCAGGTGCTCTCCACTACTTGGGAATAAAATCTTCCCCATAATGTTCAGGCTGGCTTGCTTGCATCCTTCCTTGGCCAGAACCACTGACATTTCTGCCACAAACCAATCAAGGCAAAGGGGAAGGAGTAACCCTGAGAGGCTCACACCACCCACAGGGCATCACCTGGGTCTGTGGGGAGAATCCCTGCTGTCCATGGACACCACCCATCACCCAGGGCTCTGTTCACTCAGAAGGAGGTACCTGACAATGGTGTGTGTGAATGTGTAGGTTAAGTAGCTATTGGTCGGTCAACAAACACCTTAGACATATACCTGCTTCTTATCCACAACCACAACCAGGGTCATTATAAGGCCATCAAGAAACTAGGCCAGTTCTCCATCAGAATCCTGTCAGGAAAGTGGAGTCAAAGTGGAGTACCGCCTAAGGATAGGGAGTGGTGTCTTGGGAGAGACCACAGAGGTCTCTGCAGGTGGTCAGGATCCCAGCAGAGGGGACCCACAGCTCAGACTGAGGAAGCCCACCAGCTAGTTTAGCTCCTGGGGAGGAGTGACAGCCAGCCAACTTAGGGCAAGGCACAGAAGCATGGGGTCATCCAAGGAGAGGCTAGCAATGAGGGAGGAAGAGGTTGGTGCATTCCAGGGGCAGGTGCACAATAATGGGAGCCCTGCTGAGGAGCCTTGGTGGAGTCAGGCACCCACTCAGAGCCTCTGTAGCACAGATAGTGCAAATGCTGACTTTAACCATCCCCAGGGCTAATGGAGGAACCACTGCTTCAAACAGAGCTCATCTGCTAACAGAGATTATTAGGTCTCATGCATTTTTGACTCTCATTAGCGTACTGTCATTCTGGACCATACTGGGTGGTTTGCACAGACAACTGGGTTCTGTAGTTGCAATCATTTCTGAGTCTTATTCTTGGGAGCTATTTTTCATTGCTGGTTCCTCCCACTAGCCCCTATGGGCTGTGTAGCAAATTTAGAAATCCTTGAATTGGATCGTTACTTAATACGTATAACTCTAGTATGCTTTTATAAAATGAATTGCCTCAGCCTTCCTTAGCCAGCCATTTAATGGCCCTCTGGATCAGATATACTCTGTGATCTAATCAACAGCTGCAGATACTCAGAAAAATGAGGGGATGTTGTATCCCTGCCTTTTTTCTTTTTTATCTTGGCTCTTTGTCTGTGTTTTCCATCGTTTTCTAGCCATGATGTAGTAAAGGCCAGCCAATTTTCGGGTCTCTGGTGCTACATGCTTCTCAATTCTGGCCTCTTTTTGCTATTTATTTCCACTCCACTAGCAAACCCCATTTTATCCTTCTCCACCTGTGGTCTCAGCTCCCACACTACCTCTGTGTCTGATGGTCTCTGTTTCTTCTCCTCATTGGGTGGGAGACAGAGATTTCCTATGTTTAAGCCTTCTTTTTCTCCATTTTAACCCTCTTGCCTAACTTGCTTTCTCAGTTTGTCTGCCCAGCCACCCTCTAATGCTGAACTTTCTCTTGCTTTCCCTCTTACCCGTTTTTGTTAGCTGAGAGTGGCAGGATAATAGATAAGCAAGAAAAAAAAAAGAAGAACAAAAAAGAACAAAAAATTACAAACTTGTTTTGTAACTTGATTTAACAGTTATATATAAAAATAATCTGTTATAGAGTTGTCCTAATCCACTGTGAAATTACTGCAAAGCGTGAGAGAAACCTATAGGCTAATTTTGCAAAAATAGTTCCAGGCTAAAGCATCCTGTAAAATGGATGGGAAATCATGAAAAGTTTGAGAGGATTGTATGATTATTGTCTCCCTGTTCTGCAGTGTCTGGTGATTGTGTATAAGTTCGTTTGGACATAGTTATTGTTGTTCTTGTTTTGAATTGGGTGCATGTGTGACTGACAAACGAACTGGGACAGACTAAGATTACCCCCGTCCTCCCCTGATAAATAATTCAGAGAGGTTTGACTTATGTATGATGACTTGGCCAGACCAGACTCCCCCACCCTTGCTGGGGAAAGATTTGATATGATTAACGTCTTCTAGCCTGGGAGATTTTTTCCTTTGCTGAATTAAGCTTTTTCTGCCATGTTAGAATTGACTAAAGTGATGAGCTTTTAGTATTTTATGTTTTTTGCTGCTTTTGTTTGGTCTTCACTTTCTATTTTGTTCTGGCACTGATCAGGTCTAACATACAGTATTTGTTAACATATTCAGTTAAATGTTAAATGTACTTTTTGTTTAACTCACTTTGACCTCTAAATTCTTCAAAGTTCTAAACCAAGTCTCCTGACTTTGGGACTTGCATCAGGATTCCTGGAACTCTCAAAGATTGAGACATAATTCAGAGAATATAATTGCCATTTAAAATAGTTTGGATTATAATCTCTCAATGTTATAAAATTATGCTAAATTTGTTGCATCATATATGTTATTAAAGTAAATGAATATTTATATAATTACAAAGAATGTATATTGATGGTTATGTTCATGTTTCCTAATCATGAAATTGATCCAGATTGTAAATTATTTGTTCTTGTTTACAAAGAAGTATGTGAGATTTTTGGCTTACAGTAAAACAACAAATTCTTTAAAAGTTATGAGATGATTTTCTATGTCAATTCCTGTGTTTAAGGTTATATTTCCCTTTTGATGACAAAGGAAATATACTTTTTGCCTTCCAGCTATGTAACCCCTTGGGTTCTCTGTTGTCATTGTTAAATTCCCTGCATTTTCAAGGGTGTTTTCTAATATGTATTTACTTTGAAATAATTGTGTGGTCATTTTATATGTGATAAAAATTTATTTGATCTGTTACTGTTTGAATTAGCCTGACTAAATGTATGCATATGTGTGTGTGTGTGTGTGTGTGTGTGTGTGTGTGTGTGTGTGTTCAAAGATAATTCAGATGTCAGGGAATGTAAAAGTGCCCCAACACTGGAATTGGTTCTTTTAGCAGATTCACAGACTGACAATCTTGAGTAGCACTCAGTGGCCTAGGAATCAGCCCAAAAGGCATTCTAGGCTGACAGGAAAGCCAGCAAGAGAAAAAGCATGTCAAGTGTGGAAGGCCAGGACACTGCTGTGAAGTGTGTCCCTCTGTTAGGGACCACTGTGATTCATGCCCCAGTGCAAAGAAGCAGCCAAAGATGGTTGTGCTCTTCTCTTAATGGAGAAGAGAGCTTACACTTTGTTTGTGTCCTTGTCTAATGATTCATGGGCTTGTTGTGGATTCAAGAGGCTTCCATAGCCTAAGCATTGTGCGTCAAGATCCTCAGGTGCATGCTCCAGTTTCTCTTCAGATTGTATAAATCTTTTGCCTTTTACTAAAGATTTCCATGGAGAAGAGCCTCAGGTGATCACTGATGTCACATATGAGTGCTAATTTGTTGAATTTACTAGTGTCACTGTGTACTGACTTCCCATGCAGGACCTGTATCTTCTGTATTGTATTAGAACTATATATTGTTAATATTCATACACTTTTCCAAGTAGTGTCTTGTGGATCTGAAAAGTCTTATAAGTAGGAAGAACTTAGAATACAGTGGCTATAGGTAGCCTGAAAGTTAGCTGGCCTGTAACTGCTCAGCCTGCACCACTGGCTAAGCTCCCAACAGGGCATGTTTGCCATCTCCATTTTCAGTTTTTACTAGACTTCACTAGGGTAGGATACCCTCACTGCTCTGAAGCAGACTTCATGTCTTCCTCATTTGCGAAGTTATTTGGGATTTCTCAGCTCATCTATTTATGATTCTTGTGTTCTTCAATTGCTAGTACAAGCCTTATTAGACTATAAATTAGTAGATAGCTTGCCTTTGCCTTAAAGTGTATAAAGTTCTGTAAAATCTTGTTATAATAATATAAATTATTGGGTTATTGTAAATGAAAACTAGTTTAAATCTTTTGCCATCTACTATGTGACTAGTAGGTTTTGTAACAGAATGTTTTCAATGTTGTGCTTTATGTTCTAGGCTATATGTCTTTCTGAAAGTCTTAGGGCTTGCAGTGATTGGTAAAGTATAATTGTTTTAGGAAATCTAAGACTTACCTGTTTCCTAGCTAGATGCAAAACACTGTAGCATTTTCAAGAATCAAATGGTATAACTGACAAGGTTAGCGAAGAAGTCAGCTTGCATTTAACTGTTCTGTAATCAGTTTATATTCTGATGCTACATGCTAATCCTTGTATTGTTACTGTGACTTCTGATTTATCTGGGTTAGCAATTTTTTGCAGCTGAGAAAACGTTTTATGTGTTCCACTGCATTCATTGAGTATCTGTCAAAATTTGAGACTTAAAGGAGTTAACTTAAATTGATATAAATCTAGTTCATAGTTTTAAAGTAAAGTAATGTTTACTCTGACAAATGTTGAAACCTGACAACACTTTTACAACTGAGCTCTAAAGCTCAAATATTCCAACTGGGGTTCTAACTGAACTCACAACCTGCTAGGTTAGGAAAGATTATAGCTATGTAATATTTTGCTATCTTGACTTCAACAAAGAGAAGCCTTTAAGTGCCAGGCAGTACTTTGGATACCTGATGACATCTACCTCCTATCAGGAACCTCTAAATTGACCTCTACTGCTGCTGTTCCTCAATGCCCCTTTTCAGCATGAATAAACTAGAGCAGTCATCGCCCCTTGTCCCTAACAGCCATTGCAGTATATTCCTCTGGAAATGTGAGGAGTCAGATGGGATGATAGGCAGTGAGGATCTCTGGTTCCTGATGAAACTAGTTGAACATTCAGGGATAGTGACGAATCACTGGTCAAAGTACAAGAATGCCTAGCTAAGAGAAAAAGAGAACTCAGGCCATCTTTTCAAAAGGACTTTTGATAACTAACCCCTCCCTCCATCCCTGTGTCATCCACTCAAATGTAATTTTTTTTTTGTTGTTGTTATCAAACCATTAACCAGTTTCTTTTGCAGGTCTAGGAGCATCACCACATCCCACATTCCTCCCGCCAGGTGGCAACCACCAAGAGAACATTGTGCTTAAACTCAGCTTGAAGAAGCCATGGAGAACAATGCCCCCTTTCCTTTTTATATATAACACCTACCAAATCAGCAAGTCCATTGCAATATTGGGACTTGAAGAACTAAGAGCTTCTAAAATGCCAGGTACTGCAGTATTGCTCTATGAATACTATTAGTGTTGCAGCATGAATAGTGGGGTTTTAGTGTGCAGTCTTAGGATGAGAAACACCAAGAAAGTTTGAATAAAAACTGTTTTGGGGATGGAAGAGGACAATCCTAAGGGGGCCTTACCAATGCACGAGGACTCTCGCCATATCGTAGATCGTCGACAAATTTCTCATGGATTTTACTAGTTACTTCATAATTCAACCTGTTTCGAGCTAGAATCTCAGCAGAAGCAATGATGTCACTCACAGGTTGAGGTCTGAATTTATGATCCAGGTGGTTGTTGACTCTGTAGGCACTGCCTTCTGCTGCATCCTTTAAGGGCTCCTTGGTTGCCATGGCCTTGGCCTGCTGATTGGTGAAGAAGCTAGAAATGCCACTACTACGATGCTCACCTGTGAATCACAGACAGGAAACAACACACAGGTAGGAAAGCAGACAGAAGGCAGGAGAAACAAAGACAAAACTTTCCTGTGACTGATCTTTCACAAGGAAGACACGAGATGGTTCTTTGTGTTTAATGAGATGTGAATATGTAACATGTCATACATTCAATCTTCAATGGCTGCATCATACAACAGTCTCATGATTTGCATTCTAAATGTGTACACATATCATCCCAGGACCGGTATTGTGGTGTAACACTATAAGAAGCTGCTTTGATGCTGACATCCAATATCAGAGAACCAGTTTTTGTTCCAGTTACTCCACTTAGGATTCAGCTCCCTGCTAGTGCACCCAAGAAAGCAGTGGGAGATGACCCAGGTGCCTGGGTCCCTGATGCCCACATGGACAACCCAGACGGAGTTACAGGTTCTTGGCATGAGACATTTGAGGAATAAACCAACAGAAAGAAGAATGCTCTTTTTCTTTCTTTCTCTCTCTCTCTCTCTCCTTTCAGATAAACTTTTAAAAAAGGAAAAGCAGAGCTCTGACATTTGTTTCAATGATTTCTTTGTCCAGTTACAATACACATGCTGGGGGAAAGCCCACAGCCCAGGACACGTAGGCATCTGCATCACACTTGTCAGGCTTTCTACAGTATTTATTTTTTTTTATTAATGATATGTCCATTCATCTTCTCATTGAAATGGCCTGTCTTCATTATCTGAAAACATTTTTTAATGTTTTAATTAATGATTGATTAATTAATTAATGTTTAATTCATTTGTTTATTTCACAGTCATATTTACAGAGAAAGGAATAGCCACAGAGAGAGAAAGAGACTTTCCATCTACTGGCTCACTTCCCAGATGGCTGCAATAGCCAGACCTGGATCAAGCTGAAACCAGGAGCCAAAGGTTAGTCAGTCTCTAGGCTGGATGACAGGGATCCAAACTTGTGGCATCTTCTGCTACTTTTCCCAGGCCATTGAGAAGAAGCTGGATAGAATGTGCAACTCTCAAGACATAACCCAACACCCATGTGGGATACTGCATTGCAGACAGCAACTTTATCTTTTACACAACAGCAACCCCATAACAATATGTGGAAAATCATATCTTCAGCTGACATTACCTGAGCAAGGAGTCAGGTGGATCACATAATCATTTCCCACGTAGATGGCCCAATCCTTATAGTTAGAGTGAAAAATCTCAATGATGTCTCCTGGCTGTGGTTCCACTGAAAACTACAACAGAAAAATCAGGATGAAGTAGATGGGGCAACAGCACAGACACTGGCTGAGGAGCTCCAACTCTGCCAGTGGGTCCTGGAAGTGTTCATCTCCTGATAAGATCAGAGAGTGTTTCTGCCTCCACTGTGAGAACCCTAGCACTGAATCAGTCTGTGAGGTTCCCCAAAGAGGCAAATGGAACAGCGCCACCATGAAGAAATGACTATGTGTGTTGGGAGAGAGGAGCTGATCTGGGATAAGTGAGTGTATGTGCACATGTGGAGGGTGCAGATGGGCTGGAATAGTTGCTCTGTGTGTGCATCTTGTGATGGGATGCAACCATTGCTGCTTATACAACTTGTCGTGTTAATAGGGTCACACCCCACTCTTCCTACCTCTTCTTGCATCATTCAAATGAATTGAAGGTGGAAAAGCACATCCCACCCCTCCTGCCCTCCACACCTTTCAGAACAACTGACAAAGTGAAAATTGCTCCAGGGGCTCTGCGCACCTGTCACCTCCCACCTCCTATTGTACTAGATCAGGTGAAGTATAGGAAAACTTTGGGCTCTGGTAACTCGCTGCCTGCCTCTTGCACATGGAAGCTTTGCTTGTACTGCGTAGTTCTCATCTGATTGGAGGATGAGAGCTTAAAAACCCCTAACATTGGCAGCTTGGCAAGTGGCTCCTGGAGTGTAGCAGGAGCTGCTGTCACCAAGCTTGGGCAATAAAGACTCCTCCTAACATCCTACACTTGGGTCTGGTGTGAGCTCTTTCTCACTCTGGAACATGCCTGAAGGCAGGAACACCAAGATTGAAAGGATGAGCAACTTCACCAAGACTGGGTGCAGTACTGTGAAGGAAAGAGGGGTTGGTCCACTCCTTGGCCTTTGAATATCCCTCAGCCCCTCATCAACCTCATGCCCATGCCTGTCCATGGCATTACCTTCATCAGACCCTGCCACCTCACCTCCCAGTCAGGACTCCTGTCTCTCACATAGGATGAGCCAGGAGACAGAAACTGGTGACATGATGGGACCTGATCTTGCAGTGCAGACATGTGTGACTGTCAAGCCCAAGCTCTGAGGGAGCTGTCCACTCCAGTAGCCAGACTCTGCTGGTCATCATCCTGGGATAATCACAGCCTCACTACAGCCTCAGGGAGAACATTCTTGTCCCAGTGCATGGGTGTGAAAATGCAGGATTAGAAAGTAGATGGGGTGACTCACCCACATCACTCAGCTGGGAGGATGGAGCTGGGCTCTGCCTGCCTCCCCTTTCTCCCTGATCAGCACTTACTTTCCCCCTCATGCCCTATCCCAGGGTGCTGCAGCTCCTGTGGTAGTTTTCTGTTGTGTCACTCTTTGTGCCTGTGTTCAGGGGACTGCACACCTCTTTGTCCTCATCCTAGACTATCCGGAGCCTAACTCAGCTTACCTCTGCCTGTCTCGGATGCCAAAATCGGACAGTAGAACCAGTCCATGCTACTCCTGGAGCACATTCTGATTCATTTCCCCATCAGTTCCTGGCCTCCAACTCGTCTAGACAGCTGACCCTGACCTGCTGACTGGCCCTTCCTCTCTCTTTATTACTCTCCCTGGGTTCTGTCACCCACAGGCCCATGAACACCACTTCCTCACCTCCCTATTGCCACCCCCCTTTGCTGATTTGCACATCCTTTTGGGTCTCTGCTCCAGCCGCCTCCTCACATCCACCCTTCCTCTCTCCCTCACCATCAGACACCTGGCTCTTGGGGCCACCCTCCCTGCCCAGGTTGCTCAACTGTTCCTCTAGGGTTCAGGTGCACCCACCTGTACCTCTCCTTGCACAAGCCACACTGGGCTGCAGTCCCCTGTACCTGCTGTACCCCTCTTGGCTGGGAGATATACATCCTTCCCTGCCTGTGTCCCCAGTATCCAGCCAGGCCTGGCATCATTGATGGGACAAATGTGGGAAACCAGGAAGAGGGTCAGTGGAGACAGGTCTTTTTCCCTGCTCAGCCCCAGGCAGTCACATCCTCTTTATCGGGGAACCATGAGGGAACTTGTGAAGCATGGAAAGGACACTGGCAAGCACAACTTGTGACCCAGGACATATAAGCTCAGGCCCCACCTGGGAAGGAGATGATTGGTCAGCAGCAGAGTCTTGCTTTCTTGGGCAGCAATAAATATTAGAATCTCAGGGTTTATTGCTTGAGCATCAATAAATCACTCGGATCAGGTGATGCTCACAAGGCCCGCTCATGAGTCTGCAGCCACCTTCCCAGAATCGGCTCATTTCCCAGCAGTGCCAAAGTCCATCTGTTCCCTTTCAGCAGTTGCAGCTGCACAGAGCTCCTGCAAGCTCTGCCCCTCTGAGCTGATGGCAAGGGGAGGTGGAGAGAGCTAAACACTGAAATGCTGTGGGAGATTGCCCTTCAGTCTCTACCTGCTTAGCCCACGTTGTGGCAGTAGGCACACTGTGACCCTTGGGGAACCCCAGATAGGAGACTTGGCTAACTGAGATCCCAACCTAGCCTGTTCACAAGACATACAGCAAGAGCAATGAACTGCTCTCCATTCTCTCTTCTAAGTCTCTTGAAACGAGCTATGCTAGGACTTCCTCGGTAAACAACTCTAGGAAGTAAACTGTTAACATTCATTCTGTTTTTCAGCCATGTAACAAGTTTGCCCTGGGATATAGCTTCCTATGCTTGTTGTGCTTCATGACCTTTAACTTGATTGGAGGGTACAGGGAGATAGACACACCTACTAGGTAGTCACAACATTATTGTTGGGTTAAAGTACTATAGGGACTGCCCTTCTGACTACCCCTTTTTCCTATTCTATATAAGCTTGTAACTTCTTTCAAATAAATGGACGTTCCTCACCAGTTTGTCTCTGATGCTCTGCTCTAGAAGAGCACCGTTGACTCGCCCAGAATCGTGACAAAAGACCCACGAAAAATTGGTGTTTCCTTATTTGAAGATTTATTTGAAAGGAAGAAAATATCTTCTACCTGATGCCCAAATGTCTTCAATGACTATGGCTGAGCCAGACTGAAGCCAGAATTCACGAGCTTCATTGGAGTCTCCCACATGGGTAGGAGGGACCCAAACTCTTGGGCCGTCTTCTGCTGCCTTTCCCAGGCCATTAGCAGTGAGCTGGGTCAGAAGTGGAACAGCTGGGACAGGAAGCAGTGCTTCTGTTGGATGCTGGTGTCACAGGAGGTGTTCACACCTACCTCACCATGGTGCCAACCCCTATAGCATTTCCCAAGTCAGGATAAATGACCATGAAAGGAGGACAGACAACAGCCAGTTGAAGGCTGATAAGAGGTGGAATCCCAGTCAGCAGCAGTGGTAGACATCATGGGGATACCTCATATTTTCCAGGGCCCAGGATGTCTCCCAAAGGCCACACTCTGGCTCCTTCCCCAGCTGTGTCTGGTAAGCAAGGGCCCTTACTGAGGCAGGTGAGGCGCTATAGCCCCCATCCAAACCTGGTGAGCCTGAAACCCACACTAACCCTTCTGAGAGGAGTCCAGCTCCAGAGCAAGGAGCAAAGAATTGCTAAGTGACAAGGGCAGTTCTCCAGGAGAGCTGGTCATCTACCCATGGCAGAGATGCAGGGAAAGTCCCAGGGAATTCCCACAGCCAGGGCGGTGGCAGGCTCCTGCTTATCCCAAGGCCCAGAATTTTACCTTTGGTAACCTTACTATATAGTTTACAAAGCCCATAAATGGGGAACATTCTTAAAGGGAAGCCAGCATGTAATAATTGGTTGTTTCCTGGAAGCAAGCCAGTAGAGGGCAGGGTTCATAGGAAAGAGGAGGCCAGTGCTATGTGGGACACCTCCTTATAACCTCCCAAAACAGTATGGGCAAGAAGCCAAAGATGCAGGCTTGCGGGGAGTGATAGGGTGGGCTTAGTCAGTGGGACTCCAGAATTCAAGGTCCCTTCAGAGTATATCTGGCTGCAAGAAGCAGCATTGTTTTTGTTCTTATTGTTTGTTATCCTTAACAGAAGACAATTCACCTGCTGACTCACCAAAAGAGGGAACCACAACAGAGGACTGTGTGGGGAACATGGGAGAGAGAGAGAAGGTAGACATGGGAGACCTGTCCCTTGCACAGTATGGCAGTGGGGACTTGTGGAACTGTCAAGCCCTAGCTCTGAGGGAGCTGTCCACTCCAGTAGCCAGACTCTGCTGGTCATCATCCTGGGATAATCACAGCCTCACTACAGCCTCAGGGAGAACATTCTTGTCCCAGTGCATGGGTGTGAAAATGCAGGATTAGAAAGTAGATGGGGTGACTCACCCACATCACTCAGCTGGGAGGATGGAGCTGGGCTCTGCCTGCCTCTGCTGCTCCCTGATCAGCACTTACTTTCCCCCCCATGCCCTATCCCAGGGTGCTGCAGCTCCTGTGGTAGTTTTCTGTTGTGTCATTCTTTGTGCCTGTGCTCAAAGGACAGCATGCCTCCTGTGTCCTGGGATGGTGCAAAGGCAGGAGGAGACCAGGCAGAATCTTCAGCAGAGGGAGCCAGCCCTTAACTACTTCTCCCCAGGGCAGCCCAGCTAGCCAGGGCATGGCAGGGGACCTGGAAGAACCTGGCAACAGAGTAAAGTTAGTGTCTGCAACCAGGGCAAAGGCCTGTCAGCAGCAGTTATGGGTCTCTATCCATAGTACTACAAGGTGAGAAGGTTCGTGCTGAAACATCTAAGCCCACTGTCTGAACTCTGTCAGCAGGTGACTGTGGGAAACTGAAGAACCAGCTGGAGTCTGGGAAGCAGGGTAATACACTGGATGGGATGCAGGTGGACATGCCTTTCCTCTTTGCTAGCACCCCACCCCCACTGTATGAGCCCCTGCCATTGTTTGACCTTCAGTGATGGCAGGAGTCCACCTTGAGACACTCCAGCTCTGGCTCTTGAGTCTGTGTGGGAAGTAAACAGTGCATGGGAGATCTCTCTCTATCTCTGTATGTGTAACTATTTCAAAAAAATAAATTTTCATTAAAATATTTTCTTAAAAAGTAAAATCCAGAGCATTGTCTTCCCAAGCCCAGGAAGGGTCTGCCCACCCCCACTGCAGAGTCTGTTCTGGGAAATTCTGGGGGACTTACCAGCTCCATCTGGAAGCAAGATGGTGTCTGCAGCTCAATGTCCGCGAGCTGTCTGCAGCTCAGCTCCTACTGGGATAAATTTATATCCAAGCCTGAAATTTCACTTTCAGATTCCCTCTAACGTTCTATATAGTCAATAATTTCAAACAAAGGAAAAGTGTGAAAGCAGGTGCAATAAAGATGTTGCCAGGGACACGACTATCCCACATTGTAGGACCTTGATTAGAGTCCCAATTCCACTTGTGCACATACTACAGTGCTCTACAAGCACAGACACTGGGAAGCAGCAGGTGATAGGTCAAGTTCCTGAGTTGCTGCCACCAACCTGGGAGAACTGATGGAGTTCCAGGCCCCTAGGTTTGGCCTGTGCAAACCACAACACTTGCACAAATTGGGAGTGGTTTTTGGAGTGAATCAGTGAATGGAAGGGCTTTCTGTCTTGTTTGCTTTTTCCACCCCACTTTCTCTTTCTTTTTATATCTTTCAAAGTAACAAAAATAAGCAAACTTTTAAAAAGCATTGTTCTGATTAAGAAGGATATAAGGCAGAGCCCAGATAAGTCTACTCAGAGATGCGGGGGCCTGGATTTTCCAGTCACATGGCTGTAGCTAGGGGAATCTGCGCTGGGTCAGATTTTCCTTTGAAAATCCTAATTCCCATCCACCAGTGCCAGGCAGTGGGCAAATCCTGAGCTGTGGGCAACCAGAGCACCACTGGTGCCAGGCTTTGTCCCTGCTGGCTTCCTGGCAATGAGCTCTGGGGTTTTGAGGGTGTTGAATTACTGCCTAGGGACAACCATGGATAGGGCTATCATATGTGTAGATGAGGAATGAATCCTGAGGGACACCCAATGACAGGGCCACTGTCCTTGCAGGTAAATGAGGGGTCTGAGATCTGGTGGTTTGGAGGGGAGAGACTGGAAGATCTGGATGGGTCAGACTGATGCACCAGCCCACATGGGAGTCCTGAGTTGGGTTTGTTAGCATGGAACACTTCTGACCACCACATGCCAGTCCACAGAAAAGCTAGGGCTGGTGGGGGAGGCTGTCTAGCAGGGCTAGATCCCCGTACCTGACTGAATATTGGAACAGGGAATGGGTCACATTAAGCAGGGCCATGACACTAACCAGCATATGGGAGAACCAGGTCCAGGGGTAGATTATGAGGGGCATATATGAGCCAACCCTGTGGAAATACAATTTCTACTGGTTAGCTCAAGAGTTGGGGTGGTGATGGGCTGAGCTAGGTGTGACCATGGAACCTGCCAACTTGGGCAGGTCCAGGTTGCAGCACCCACATGTCCATCCTAAAACAGTGTGGGAGGACTGGACCACAATATTCACCAGCCCGTACAGAGGCCAAGATGGAGGGGCAAACTATGTTAGGCAAGGGCCTAGTACCCACTTGTATGTGTGAGATCTGGATCTGGGAGTGAGCCAAGTGGGGGAATGTGGGAAATTCCCCTAATAGGTCACAGCTCCCACTGGTGAGCATGTGGTCCAGGCCTGGGGGTCAGGCAAGCTGGGCAAGCTAGCTCCAACTACTTTGTGTGGGTTCGTTTTGGAAGGGGACGGACTGGCATGGCTGAGAAAACCTTAGCTCACTGGCAAGTTCAGAAACAAGGCTGGAGTACAGGTCATGCTGGGATAGGGTATCACACCTACTGCTTTACATGAGCCAGAAGGGAGCACACTGAGCAGGGCCAGGTTGCAGTACCTGCAAGTAAGAGTTGGGACTAGGGGTGGGCTGGGTCAGGCCAGGCTACAGCTTCCAAAGGCAAAGGCCAAGACAGGAGAAGGGGGGGAGGACTATGTTATGCCAAGCTGGGTCAGGGCAACTACTGCTACACACAAGACCTCTAGCTGGGAATAGGCCTGGTTGGGGCAGTTAGTTCCGGGAAGCCCTTGCTGAGTCGGGTTCCTATGGTGAGTGAGGGCTGTTATCTGGTCTTGACATGGCTGTAGTGTCCCTTGTCACAAATGTGGACTGGGTCTGGGGTACACCAGACTAGGCTAGACTCTAGGACCTACTGGTGCTCTTAAGAAACAGGGTAGGTATAGGTCGGGCTAGGCTAGGTCTCTGCCACTACTGAACCATGTGTAAGCTGTGTCTGGGTGTAGACCAGACATTGGCTGGGCTATAATACCCCACAGTAAAAACTGGAATGGGTGAGGACCAGTTAGGAAAAGCCACTGTTGCTGCTAGGACAGGAGGTGGACTAAGTAGAACTGGCCCATGGACCCACAAGTGTGCACAAGATGTGGCATTGGGAGAGGTTCTGATGAAGGAGCTTGGGGAACTCTGTTGGGACACAGTCCCTGCAGGTGAGTGCAAGAACCATGATAGGGAGTAGCCCAGACCAGGCCATGGAATAATATCCACTGGCATACATTTGGCTCAGATTAAGAGTGAACCAGGCTGGGCCAGTTCATTTCACCCACTGGTAAATCTGAGCACCAGAATGGAGAGTGGTTCAAGCCAGGTCAGGTCACAACACAAGCCAGTTCACATGAGGGCCAGTCCTAGGGGCTGGCTGGAATGGGGGGTGGGTCATCCCGGGCCAGACTACAGAACCCATTGGCTAATGCTGTGGTGAGGCAGGCCATTGCAGACTGGGCCACAGCACCCAACCAGCACACGTGAGACCCAGCAGGGGAGGGGTGAGCCTGGTAGGTGGGCTGTAAAGGGCTCTGCTGCTGGACTACCACACTCACTGGTGGGCGTGAGAGTTGGGACAGGGGCACACAAAGCTGCGCAGGGATACAAACACCTGTTGGCCTCATGTGAGCTGGATCAGGGAAAAGCCAAACTGGGTTGAGTGTTTCTACTGGAGCATGTGTAAGCCAGAGTGGGTGTGGGTTGGCTATGCTTAGGTGCAGCATTACCTGGCAGATGCTGGCATGGGGGTGGGGAGAAAATTCTGTCAAGGTAAATTGCAGAACCACCTGGAGAGGGAAGGATGTGGGAGTGGGCCCAGCAGGGAAATAGTGGGCACCTCCCTCTGGGGTTGCCACTCTAACTGGTGACCATGAGAACCAGGAATGGGACAGGCATAGCTAGATGGAGAGTGACACCCACCAGATGTGTTTGGGCTGGATAATGGAGCTGGTTGGGTTGAATTAGGCTTCAAAGCCCATTGGCATGTATGAAAGCTGAATGGGATGTGGGACAGACTGGACCAGTGTGCTGTACGTACTGGTAAGCACGGGGACCAGGGCAGGGGGAGGGCCTGGTGAATTATTGTGGGTCATTCCAACTAGGTGCTTGTTCCCACTGGTGTAAGTGAAGACCGAGTTTGTGGTAGGCAGAATCAGGCTGTGCTGCAACACCCATTGGTTTGTGTAGAAGACAGGGCTGGAGGCAGAACTGAACCAGCAACTGCAACCACCAGCATGTGGTTGACTGGGGCGATGGACTTTGTCCAACCATGTATTGGCAAGCACACAAAAGAATCATATCTGGGATCAATTCAGATGAAGTTTCTTTGGGAATCCCCTCAACTGAATTGATGGACTCAGAACCCCATGCATGAAGAGAATTGCAGGGCCCGTGGTCTGACAATGGAGTGCATGTGTCAGAATTGGACCTCCTCAGTGGCTTAGATGGAGCAGTGGACAGCATATCCAGGTGCACCTGAAAGACATGACAGTACATTGGAGTCTGCAGAAAACTCCTGTTACCACAAAAGAAGATGGAAGACAGAGCAAATTGATCAACTATCCCTGCCAAGCATTGGCAGTGAATATCTGGGCAAACAGAAACTCCAAGGTGAACTATGTCAACTAGTAGATCCTAGTGCCTGAAGTGGCAAGATTGGTAGTAATTCGGAACTATTGAACTATCAAAACCTCTTCAGCAGGACCCTCAGAGCATGCTTCACATCAGGAACCCTGTAGTGGTTTTGGGTGGCTGGACCCAGGTTGTAGAGGCATTTGGGAGGCTGGGTGTGGCTTCTCTCCTTATCTTTCCTCTTTACCCAGGTACAGGAAGGAAAAAAAGAAAAAAGAATTTTGGAAACGGTGATATCAGCCATCTTCTTTGTAGCCCTTGACCTTTATCACTCTATTCAACTGTGTAAAGATTATAAAAAATTTTTTAATTGTGTTGGCTATGACTTTTAATGATGGTGACCACTGGTGTCAAACCTTTCCACCCTACATTGTTGTAGTGCTCTCCCTGATAACTTGTATTTTCTCAAGAGTCATGTACACTCCTATGCAGTCACTCTTTATATATCAAGTGGTCTCATTACAGTGAAGAAAGCATACCCACCCAACTAATTTGACATTGTACACTGTGAATTCCATAATGAGACCAAACAGGTCCACTGGTAAGTGACAGAAAGTGATGTCAACGCTCAAGAGGCTGGACAAAAGGAATTTCTAAAATAATTTAAATGTTGCCTAAATACCCTCCCTGTGTAGACAATTATATGAACATAAGCATCTTGGCACATATATAGACAGAACATAATCTGAACACTTATTCTTGGAATAAGTGACTAAACCTGGGTCAATAAGACCAACTGAGTTTAAGGTTGTTATAGGCTGAAAATGGCCAAAATATGACCAAATAGGGTAAATCCCAAACGGAAACCCACCAGGTTACTCTATGTATCACTTGAGTCTTCTAATTGTAAATATTTCTGGCTTCCTGTATGGAGTGGGATTCTGATCTGCCTTCGATCCTGAGTACAATTTAATCCATGAGCCTGCTTTTCTACTCAACTAAATTATCAAATTTTTCACTGGTACAGTTTTTCTTTCAATAACTAAAACCTGACACCTCCATCTACTTCAGCCTCAACACAGGCCATTTTCCCATACCAAGCAGTTCTCCAGTTCTTCAACATCAACAGGTGAGATTCATCAATCTCATTTGATCAAAGTCAACTCCAGATACTGGTTCAGATCCCATAGGTTAAGGATTCAGTCCCACAAAATAGCCCCCAACCACTTTCAGCAAGTGTTTCCCAAAGTTCTGCCTGGTCAACCATAAATTTCAGCTTCCCACAAAATTCCTGTACCTTTACATTGCTAATTCACTAGAATAACTCATGTAACTTATATGAGTTTTCTCCTTGTGATGATCAGGAACAGCCAAATGGAAGGATGAATAAGCCAAGGTGGTAAGGGTTGGGAAGGGAGGAGAAGTTGGGGAGAAAGAGCATTTGGGCAGAGTTTTTATTGAAAAAAAAAAGAAAAGAAAAATACATTTAGTTGTTTTAAAAAAAAAATAGGTTGCCAGGTGGCAAGAGCTCAGGCCTAGCAGCTGGGGCCCCTTGGCCAGCCCTGGGTTGGAGCCAGATGGGTTGGATTGCCTTTGGACATGGCTCAGGTCTGTAGGGAGACCTGGGCCCATTGGCTCACCATGTACTCAGGGCCAGGTTAGTCAGTTCACCCCAGGGGTGGGGTTTGGATCTGGAGGGAGGCCTGTGCCAATCAGCCTGCCAGCTGCCCGGAGCTGAAGGGGGCCATCTACCCCTGGCTCGGAGCTCCCAGGCAACAGTGCTCAGGCCAGGTCCATGGGCCTTTGGCACCTGAACCACCTGGTGGTGGTATCTTGGGGGTGGAATGTATGGACCTTATATGGTCAGACCGACACAGCAGCCCTAGAGAGACAGCAGAGCTGGGGTAGTTAGTAATGGCTAGTGTGGAATACCACTCACTGGGGCACAATAAGGCTAGGGCTGAGGGGCTACCTGGCAGGGTTACATTATAGTACTCACCAATAAGAGTTAAAACAAGGGATGGGTAATGCCAGGCTGAGCCAGTGGCACTAACCAACACAAAAGATAACTGGGTCTGGGGAGAAATTCTGTGAGGGATGTGTGGATCCACCCTTTTGATCTGCAATTTCAACTGGTTTGCTTGGAACTGGGGGTGGTAAAAGGTTGAGCTAGGCATGATCATGGAACCACACTCATGGGTATTGGAGTTGGGTACAGGCTGGGTTGGTCCAGGCTGCAGCACCCACAGAAACACCCAAAAATATGATGTGGAGTGGGCCAGGCCACTCATACATATGCAGGATGGAGCGGGTAGCTTATCACCCATAAGGGCCTAGAGCCCACTGGCATGGATGAGCTATGGGTCTGGGGAACTAGGGCAGCTCCCCTGATGGGTCATCAATTCTGCTTATGAGCATGCTACTTAGACTGGGTGTTGGTCAGACTGACTATGATAGGTTCAATTGTACAGACATATGTGCGGTGTTTTTGGAAGGCAGTGGGCCAGGCAGGGCCAAGCCAACCTTAGCTCACTGGCAAGTACAGGAGCCAGACGGGAAAGCAGGGCATATCTGGCTAGGCTATCACAGCTGTTGGCTTGCGTGAGTCATGGATGGGAGTAGGACAGCAAAGGTTAAGATGGGGGATGAGCTGTGCAGAGCTAGGTCAGAGCAACAACTGGCACGTGCAAAATCTGTGGCTGGGAGCAGGCTTGTTTGGGGACCTTCTGGACACCCCAGCTAGGTCATGGTGTCCGTTGGTGAGCTTGAGAGCCAGAATGGGAGTGGTGGTGTGAGCTGGACAAGGTTTCAGTATCCCTTGACATGGGCATGGACAGGCTCTGGGGCATGCCAGACTGGGCTAGATTCCAGCATCCACTGGTGCTTGTGGGAACCTGAGTGGGTGTAGGACAGGTTGGGTTTCCAGTACTACTGGGCCACATTGGCCCACATGAGATCTGCATCAGGGCATAGACTAGCTGTAGCTGGACTGTAACACCCAACAGTAAGCACTGGGTTGGGTATGGACCAATTGGGCAAGGCTATTGTTCCTGCCAGGATAGGAGGTGGAGTAAGTCAGCCTGGACCAAGAATCCACCAGTGTGTGCGAGATCTGCCACTAAGAAGAGACCCAATAGAGGAACTTGGAGAACTCCTTTGTTGGGGCACAGTCCCTGCAGGTGACCACAAGAATCAAAACAAGGTGCAGCCCAGAGCAGACCAGGTTATATTACCTGCCAGCATACTGTAGCTCAGGTATGGGGGTGGACATTCTGCGCCAGTTCATAACACCCACTGGCAGATCTGAGAACCAGGATGGGGTGCAGGATGGGCTGGGTCTGGCTGCATCACTAGCCAGTTTACATTAGGACTGGGACTAGGGGCTGACTGTGCCAGATTGGGCAGCAGCTCCAACCAGCATGAGCTGGGATGGGGGCAGACAGGGCCAGGCCAAGCTTTAGCATCTGCTGGCAAATGCTGAGGTGATTCAGGCCACATCAGGCTGGGCTGCAGCACCCACCACCACATGCAAAGATGGGAGTTGAGCCTGAGTGAACATGAGAGCTGGAACTGGGGGCAGACCAGGATAGGCAGCGTTACAATACCTGTTGGCCTACATGTGGACTAGTTTTTTTTTTAAAGATTTATTTATTATTATTATTTTTTTTATTGGAAAGGCAGATATACAGAGAGGAGAGACAGAGAGGAAGATCTTCCGTCCGATGATTCACATCCCAAGTGAGCGCAACGGCTGATGCTATGTGGATCCAAAGCCAGGAGCCTCTTCCGGGTCTCCCACGCGGGTGCAGGGTCCCAAAGCCTTGGGCCGTCCTCCACTGCTTTCCCGGGCCACAGGCAGGGAGCGGGATGGGAAGCGGAGCTGCCGGGATAGAACCGGCACCCATATGGGATCCCAGGCGTGCAAGGTGAGGACCTTAACCACTGCGCCACGGTGCCGGGCCCCATGTGGACTAGTTTAGGGGGAAGGTCAGACTGGGGTAGACAATTGTATTCACTGGTACAGGCATGAGCCAGACAGAATAAGGGCAGGCAAGTTGGGCTTTGTCATAGCTTCAGCTGGCAAGTGCTAGGACTGGGGGCAAGTCCTGTCAAGTTGTACCACAAAACCACCTGGAGAGTGTGAGATCCAGGGCAGGGCGTGGGTCCAGTGGAGGGGGTGTGGGCTCCTCTCTGATAGGCTGCAACTCCCACTGGTGAGCATGAAAACCAGGACTGGTGGCAGGTCTGGTTGGAGACAGTGGCACCTACTGAAATGAGTGTGTGGTAGAGGGTGGAGCCAGTTGGGTTAAGTTAGGTTTCAGTGCCCAATGATGTATATGAGAACTCAATAGAATGTGGGGCATACTGGACCTATCCACTGTACATGCTGACAGGCACAGGAACCAGGGCCAGGGGGTCAGTCCAATGGGGGGGCGTTGAGGGTCTCTCTGACTGGACTGTAGCTTCCCCTGTGGTACATAAGGGGGAACCAGATGAGGGGAAGGTGAACACTTTATTCACAAAAAAAAGTTTCCCAAAGTACTGAAACATATAGGAAAGCATTACCTGAACAGAATACAGAAAGTGTGTGGTCATTTTTCCCACAAATCTGAATGTAAATGCTTTGGAAAATGCAAACTGCAAATAACAAAAGACTTTAAGTATTTTAAACTCATTAATTGGCAAAACTATTTTTATTCAGTCAAGCACCTGAAGGATTTTACAAAACATATTGGCAATACATTGCAAGTAATCCAAATGGCCAAAATAGCTATTACATTTATTGGAAGAAGGATACAGTTTTTTTTTTAACATTTCTCTCACTTTGAGACATCCCCAGGGTCCCATCTGGAATTCCCAAAGCCAGAGGAATCAAGCTATCAAATATGCCAAGGGACCTGAAAAGTATCCAATCAAAACAGGATTGCTCATCACCACAAAATAATATCTACCCATTTAGTCAGGTTACAGATCAGATTTTCACACTTACAAAGTGTGAAAATACATATATCAGAAAAACAGCCTTTACTGTTTTAAAATTCAGCTCTTCCCGACTGCAAAACAGCATGCACCCAGGGGACTGTTAGACTAGAACTCTGATTAACAGTGGTTATCTCGGCAGAAGAACTGTTGAACCAGGTAGTTTTAAGACGAATAGAAGACAGAAATGACAGACAAGCAACTGCCACACTGTCACAATCCAAACCCAACAGAGAGAATCCAGTACCCTGACAGAAACCCAACCCCAACAGACACAATCCGAACCTGACAGACACAACCTAGACCCTTGAAAAGAACAAAAACTTGATAGACAAAATCCAGAACCTTGATAGGAACTCAAACCTGACAGACAAAGCCCAATACCCCAACAGAAACCCAGACCTGACAGGAACCCAGAAACCTGAAGACCAAAACCTGATGGGAACCTAAACCTGGGGATCCAAAACTGATAGGCCATAACAACATCTTGTATGGACACTGACTCCTGAAGTTGTGCTGCATACTCAGAAACAGAAAAAAAAATGGTGAGAAACCCACTTATGGGTAAACTCACATATAACTGACCATACAGATGACTCTTCCAAAAGGTCAGTGTAAATCCCCTCAGCCAGGAATCCAGGATCGGCTGCTTGGGCCATACTAACGCTTCACAGTGGCCTTCCAAGACCACCAAGCCAGGTTTTGGAGCATGGAGTGATCACTGCCTCTGACCAGGGACCTCATCTTACTTGGGGCTCCACAATGTTCCAGAGTGAGAGAGAGCTCACACCAGACCCAAGTGTAGGATGTTAGGAGGAGTCTTTATTGCCCAAGCTTGGTGACAGCAGCTCCTGCTACACTCCAGGAGCCACTTGCCAAGCTGCCAATGTTAGGGGTTTTTAAGCTCTCATCCTCCAATCAGATGAGAACTACGCAGTACAAGCAAAGCTTCCATGTGCAAGAGGCAGGCAGTGAGTTACCAGAGCCCAAAGTTTTCCTATACTTCACCTAATCTAGTACAATAGGAGGTGGGAGGTGACAGGTGCGCAGAGCCCCTGGAGCAATTTTCACTCTGTCAGTTGTTCTGAAAGGTGTGGAGGGCAGGAGAGGCAGGATGTGTTTTTCCAGTTTCAATTAACTTGAATGGTGTGAGAAGGGGTAAGAAGGGCAGGGAGTGGAAACTCCTTACTATGTCAGTTAACCTGACAAGCAGGTGCAAGTCATCAATAGCGATGCCCCATTACACTCCGCAGAGTAAATCAAGTTCTAAAACTCATAAATGGAAAATTCCAGAGACACACTGTTCATAAGCTTTAACTGGGGCAGTGGATGAAATCTTAAATGCTCTTTCACACCATTGCAACACAGAAAATCATCTCTCTGTGCACCCACTCTATGCATTCTACCCACCCATTAGTATATACAGCACAGTAAGACATTTTAAGAAAGATCAACCACAGTCAGATACCTTGTATTATATTTTGGATCTATTATATTTTGTCATGGGCCAATATTATCATTTATTGTTGCTCATCTTTTATAGTTCTCACAATAAAACCTTTTACTTAAAGATTTATTTTTATTCAAAAGGCAGCATTCAAGACAGAAGGAGAGACAAAGAGGATCTTTCAACCACTGGTTCACTCCCCAATGACCATAAGAACCACAGCTGAGCCTATCTTAGGAACTTCCTCAGGGCCTACCTCATGAGTGAAGGGACCCAAGGACTTGAGCCAACCTCTGCTGCTTTCCCAGCAAGGTGGAGGAATCCACTATGGGGGGAGGGATGTGGTAGGGGTGGGGGGAATCCCCAGTGCCTATAAAACTGTATCACATAATACAATGTTAATAACAATAGAAAAAGTTAAATAAAAAAAAAAAGTGGAGCAGCCACAACTTGAACAGCATGTATGTGGGATGTTGGCACCACAGGCAGAGGCTTAGTCTACTATGCCACAGCACCAGCTGCAAGAATATAACCTTTATCTCAGGCATATATGCACAGGGAAACACTCAGTGTATATAGGATGTGGGATTTCCCATAGTTTCAGCTTTCTCCCCCCCCAGGAAACTTTGACCTGTCCTTCCATCCCAAGATAAGAGGGAAAACTATAACAGATGGCCAGCCTGACTCAGCCTTACCCTTCTCTCAGTCCTCTCAACAAGGCAGTTGGATTATTATACTTATCTGTGTGCAGAAACACACTGATTACACTGCTCGCTCAATATGTGGGCAAAACGGGAGGAATGAGTTGTGCTAACCCTGTCTGACCCATCCAGAGATTCGGAATTTGATCCCAACTCAGTTCCTGAGCTGAATCTTTCTAAGCGAGTTACACAAAGATATTTTCCCAGCAAATGCTTCCGTGCCATTTCTATGCAACCCACAACCCTCAAAGACAGTGAAGGAACAACTGAAAAGTGTCAATTAGTGATTATGAAACGGGACAGGCTGATTTTACAGTGGAGCAGGAGTGCAGAAGCTCTGCTATGTAACAACCGGCAAAACACTGACCGGCTTCAGTTTCCTGAGCTTCTGCATGGAGGCTCCACACACTGCCTTCGCAGGCTGTTTTAACACTCAGGGTTCAAGGTCAGCACTGAGCCTGGCTCTTCCCATGCTGTCCATGGAGAATGCCCACTGGTGCTTCCCTCATTCATGGGACAGACAAAGGGGCCTTAACCAAGTGGACCTGTATACCACTGACCACTCAGGCCATCCTTATGAAACCAAGATTGGAACTGAACTATTTTGGACTGAATCAAAAAGCCAGGAATGAGGTGATGCTGAAGCTGAGAGTTGGAAATTCCATCCAGGTCTCCACATGGGAGGCAGGGATCCAGTCACTGGGGCCCTCATTAGTGCCTCCGAGGGTCTGCATTGTCAGGAAGCTGGGAATAGGAGCAGAGCTGGGAATTGAACCCAGGCACTCTGAGGCCAATGCCCATCCCAGTAGAATGTTTTTGGTGCACCTGCCTTTGCTGGTCTTAGTGTTGTCTTCCACTGGTGGCACGGAGCAGAGACCCCAGCAAGCACAAGTTGGGCAGAACTCACCTTGAGAAATGCTCTCTGAGCTTGCTTTTTGAGACGTTACCCATTTCACGCATCATCTTCCTATTCCCTAACCTCTTCCACCTCCTCTTCTCCCAGGCCAGGACCCACCATCACTGCGTGACTGTGTCTTGATGGTCAGGATGGACACGCATAAGCATGGTCCCAGAAACCCCATGTGCCACCTGACAGACAGGGTTTCCAGTGATGCCACCCCAAGCAGGATGCATGTTCACAGGGCGGACAGGCCAGCAGGCCTCCCAGCCTGAGACTTCCACTCCAGACTTCTTGCCTCTGAGACTAACTCATGATGAATATATATGTGTCCCCAACTGTGGGCAATGGCATACTTTGCATTGTACCTAGGCAGTGTTACACCACTGGGAGAAAAGTAGCTACCAGTTGGAAGGTTTCCTGGGCCTGGCTAATGCCAAAACTGTGTTAACCATCCAAGTGTGCCAGCATAGTCACCTGGCCTATTCCATTTATTTTTCCTTAAAGGTAGCTGGGGGTTGCTGGGTCTGTGCGACCAGGGGGAGGAGTTCTGACAGGGTCCAGTTCACCTGACCCATGTCCTTAGGCCCATCTGCATGGCGAGTGCCAGGTCCATGAGCCCTGGGACAGAAGATCCACTGGGGCCAGGGTCACCTGGCCTGGTCCTTAGGCCTATCTGTGCTATGGGTACCAGGTCCATTAGTCCCAAGGGCAGAGAGATCATGCAGTTCCAAGGGTTGGGCATCCTGGGATATCAATGGTGCTGGGCAAAGTCCGTGGACACATTGTGTCACCCTGGTCAGGGCTTGGTGTTTGGGCTTGCAGGGTTCTGAGGGATGGCCCAGGTCTGGGTGTGCTAGGACATGACGGCTCACATCAAGGATGGTGGTCTGACCATGGAGTGCCTGTGTCAGAACCAGGCCTCCTAAGTGGGAAAGATGGAGCAGTGGATGGCAGACCCAGATGCACAGGAGGATATGGCAACCCTCTGGAGCCTACAGAGGAATCTGGTGCCATAGCAGAGGAAGGAAGGCAGAACAAATTGGGCAACTCTCCCAACCCAGGAATGACACCAAATATTTGGACAAATGGAGACTTTAGGATCAACTGTGTCACCCAGTGGACCTTGGAAGGATTTCTTCATCCATGGATCAGTGAGATTGACATCATTTCAGAACTATCAAAACCACTTAAGCAAAACCCTCAGAACATGCTTCTCGTCAGGGACCTTAGGCTGATACTGGGTGGCTGTTCCCCATCCCTGGGAACTGGGGACAGTGCCGCAAGCACTAAAGCCCAGTGACTGCTGCATTTCTTCAATGGGAACTGAGGCAGTGTTATGAACACTAAGGTGCCATGGCTGCTGTATTCGCTAGGGCGTGGGGTTGAATCACACCTGGCAGGGTTTCTGATTTTATGATGCTCTTGTTGGACTCATGCAAGCTAATAGTGTCTCCTAATTCTCTGGTGCCCAGACCTCACTCCTGACATCCAGACCCCATCTCCCTGCTGCACAGCACACTCACCACCCACAAGAGGGCGCCCCACAGACATCACACTCAACTCTTCAAAGCTGAATCCTTGCTCTTCCACACCAACCCATAGTCACCTTGACCTTGGTCTTCCGGCCTCCAGAATCATAAAAACATACACCTGTGCTGTCCATGATATTTGTGTGGTCCCCTGAGCTAACCAATACACTCTCTTTAAAGTATACAGAGAATCCAGTCACTTCTTCTCTTCCTGCTGTCAGGAACTCTGGCACCTGTCCTTGTCCCTCCCAACCTGGACTGCGCAAGCTTCTCTCAGCCCAGGGATTCTATGAACCTGAAGTCAGATCATGTCACTGCAGCCTTCTGATGGGTCAGGGTCAACCCCAACACCATTACCTCTATTTGGTCATCTATAGCTTGCTTCCAGGTTTCAGGCATCCTTCCAGACAGGTGAAGGCTAATGACCTCTGCCCTTGCATCCCTACACTGAGTTCACCTGCTTACCTATGAGACAATTTACATCCAGCTGTGAAATCCCCTTCTACTTAGTTCTGTTTCTTGTAGCCAAATATGTCCTGATACACTCTAGGGGACACTGGGCAGAGTAAGGGTTAAAGCATCTATGCTTCTTGTCCTCTCTGTCTGGGGACAGTTCCAAGACAGTGTCCTGGGGAGCACTGGCCCTCCCTACCCCTCTGGCATGGGGACAGCTGCCCAGGGTTCTGGTTAGATGACACCTGTGGTGGCTTCTCAAGCAGGGACAGGAGAACAGAACTCCTCCTGGCTGCCATAAGGTGACCCCAACACCCACCCCGTGATCCCAGTGGTGCCAGCAGGCCCCCACCTGCTCACCTCCAGAAAATGGCCAGTTCCTAAGCACTTGCCTCCCTTTAAGAATGTTAACCATTTATGTGCTTTGTAAACAGCATGAAAAAGAACCAAAGTGAAACTCTGGGCAAGATCCAGCCACCTCCCTGGCTAGGGAAATTCCCTGGGACTTTCCCTACAGCTCTGCCTTGGGCCAATGGGCAATTCTCCTTGTTAGCGACCATTGTCACCTACAAGCTTTTTGTTCTTTGTTGAGGTATATGGCCAGTTGTGTAGAACTGGCCTCCTCTGGGAGGGTGCATAGTAAAGGGTCCAGGCCCTCCAGATGAGGAGCAGAGGGAGGAGCTCCAGAGGCATCACTTGCCTCAGCAAGGGGCCCTGCTCACACGGCACAGCTGGGGAGGAGCCAGCGTGTGGCCTTTGGGAGACACCATGGACTCTAGAAAGTGTGAAGTATCCCCATGATGTCTGCATCTTCTGCTGGCTGGGATTCTACCTCTTCTCAGCCTTCAACTGGCTGTTGTCTGTCCTCCTTTCTTGGTGGGATTTGTCTTAACTTGGGAAATGCCATGGGGGTTGGCATCATGGTGAGGTGGGATGCAATTTCCCCCTGTGACACCAGCATCCAACAGGAGCACTGCTTCTTGTCCCAGCTGTTCCACTTTTGACTCAGTTCTCTGCTAATGGCCTGGGAAAGGCAGCAGAAGAGGGTCCAAGTGTTGGGTCCCTCCTACCCATGTGGGAGACGCTTTTGAAGCTCCTGACTTCTGGCTGCAGTCTGTCTCAGTCTCAGCCATTGCAGATATTTGGGCATCAGGTAGATGATATTCTCTGTGTATGTGTCTCTCTTTCTCTGCCTTTCAAATAAAATCTTCTAATAAAGAAATAACACTTCAGCATTCAATACTCTCTACCTCCCCCTGCCATCAGCTCACATGGACAAAGCTGCAGGGGCTCCGGGCAGGTGCAACCACTGACCACTAACAGATGGACTCAGGTTTGAGCTCTGGCTTTGACAGGAAATGAGCCAATTCTGGGAAGGCAGTTACAGACTCTGGGCATGGGTCCTGTGGACATTATCTAATCCTGGCAAGATATTTAGTGCTGCCTAAGCAAACCAGGACTCTCCTAACCAGACAATTATCTCCTTCCCAGGCAGGGCCCTAGCTCATGTGTTATAGGCCACCAGCTGTACTTGGTGGTGTCCTGTCCATGCTTCACAAGTTTCCTCATGGTTCATTGATAGAGAGAACGTGGCTGCCTAAGGCCAAGCTGGGCTAGAAGCCTGGCCCTCTACCTGATCTCCCACCTTTGCCCCATCCCTTATGCCAGGCTCTTTGCTGGATCCTGGGACACAGGCAGGGAGGGACGCATACCCAGAATGACCACAGGCCTGGGGGTCTCACGGGAGCAGAGGCTCTCTCCTCCCTGGTTCTCATCAGGAGATTGTGGAGAGTGGAGCTGCGCCTCAAAGATGGCGCTTGTTGACCATTGCTTTTTGGCATAAAGGTGGTAAACAAGTTTTGGGAAGTTACTGAGGATTGGGCCGAGCACGCAGGGAAGCTATGTGACCTAAGTCATGATTGGTGTGTTTATCGCATGATGTGAGGAGCTGTGTATGGATTGGTTTGTGCAATGTAAAAAAGTTGTGGGTAAAAAATAGTTAAAAAGAGATTCCCCCGGGCACGCTTCAAGGTTATGCTGTAATCGCTTCACTGTAATAAATCTTACAACTGCTGCAACTTTTTTCTTTCTTTTCTTTGCCACTACGCTTGAAGTCTTGACCAATACACTTTTTTAAGAGTCTTTACTGTATCGGGGTTTTGCTTGCGGGACGAGGGACCCCGATAGGAGATGAGCACAGGCAGGGCCACTGGGCTGAGGTGCAGCTCCCCAGCCAGTGTCTGTGCTGTGCTGTGGCCCCACCTGTGCCTTCCTGCTTCTGCTGTTGCCATCCTGCCAGGAGACCAGCCTGAAGTCCCGATGGAGATCATCTACACTGGCTCCCGCATGGGGCCATCTACCTGGGAGATGGTTATGTGAGCCTTCTGCATCTTACCAAGGTGTTTTCAAAACATTTGCTATTTTGAGCGACAGACAGTTCAGCCAGGGAACCCCAAACTGGGAGACACCTTATTCTTGGAGAACATGAGGGGGCTTTGAGCTCGAGGGGCTCTACAAGACCTGGCAGAGCAGAGAGAGAGACCGTGGGCTTCAGGCACCCTGTCAGCTTCCCATCTCTACAACTCAAATCCAGTTTGACCTGTGAGTACTATCTGATAGGATGGAAACAAGTAACCCTGCTGGAAGTTTTAACCTTTGTTTCGTTGGGTAAAAAAAATGGGGGGAGGGATTTTATTTTATTTATTTGCAAGGCAAAATGACAAGAAGAGAAAGGCAGAAAGAGATCTTTTGGGCTCACTCGGTAGTCTAGCAGGATTCCATATGGGCACTGGTTCTAATCCCAGAGGCCCCACTTCCCATCCAACATTCTTGCTTTGGCCTGGGAAAGTAGTTGAGGACAGCCCAAAGCCTTGGGATTTGGCACCCACATGGGAGACCTGGAGGAGTCTCCTGGCTCCTGGCTTCAGATCAGCTCAGTTCTGGCTGTTGTGGCAGAACTCTGTCCTCTCTGACTTTCCTCTTCTGTGTATCTGACTTTCCAATAAAAATCAATCTTAAAAAAAAAAAAAAGAGGAAAAGAAAAAGAGATCTTCTATCTGCTGATTCACTCCTCACAATGGCTCTCACAATAGGACTGGGCCAGGTCAGACCAGGTTAGAACCAATCAGGTTTCCCAAGTGGCTAGTAGGTGCCCAAGCACTTGGGTCATCATCTGCCGCTTTCCCAGGAACATTAACAAAGGGCAGGATTGCAAGTAGAACAACTGAAATACCAGAGTTGCAGGCCGTGGCTTAACTCACTGCATCATGATTCTGGTCCTGTCAATTGTCTTAAACATTTCTCAAACAGAAGGTTTCTCCAGACTGTTTTTGTCATGTAGGTTCATAGAGCAGATATCATGTACTCTACACTCCCTACCAGAAGCAGTCCTGGGGATTAAACATGTTTCAAAATTCTCACACAGAGCCTGGCACAGTAGTCTAGTGATAAATTTTTTGTCTTGCATGTGTCTGGATTTCATATGTGCACTGGTTCATGTACTGGCTACTCCATTTCCCCCATCCAGCTCCCTGCTTGTGTCCTGGGAAAGCAGTCAAAAACAGCCCAAACTTTTGGGACCCTGCACTTGTGTGGGAAACCCAGAAGAAACTCCTGGCTCCTGGCTCCACATCAAAGCTTTCTTCCAATCACTTGGAGAGTGTACCAGCAGATGGAAGATCTTTCTTCCATCTCTCCTTCTCTCTGTGTGTATCTACCTTCCTAAGAAAAACAAATCTTAAAAAATTCTCATACAGGGAGAAGCAAGATGGCAAAATAGTTTGAAAACACATTTAAACAGACAGAGTGTTATGGAATGTAGCCAGTGATAGCCATCACGCCTTGACAGTGGACAAATGGAATGTGGTTGTGTTCCCCTCTCTAATTATGTATTCTCAAAAAAAGTTCCTGAAACTGTGGCCTAAGCACTGCCCCCTGCTGACATAGGTGTTCTCTGCTGCCCACCTGTGACTTTCACCTGTCATCTGAGAGGGTGCAGTATGGCATTGTTGTGTAACTACTCCACCCACTAGCCTGGATAAAGGCTCATGATAAGGAGGGGCTTGCTGTCTTGGTTGGTTGCTCCCTCATTGCTCTGGCACCTTGACTCTTGGCTGTCCAAGGACAGGTATCCTCTGAGCATAGCTCCTGTGTCTGTATTCTTGACCCTCAGTTTACTGCTTGAGTGGGCAATGAAGATAGCAAGGCTTTGTATTTTTGGTTTGTGTGCTGTCATGATTTCCACCAGAGGTGAGGCCTAGCAATAGTGGAATGTGTACAGAGAAGCCAGGGAAAGGTGGATATCTGCAGCTTTGTAAGTGTTTCCAGGTTATTCACGGCATGTCTCTTGGGATAACTTTTATTGTTGGAGATGCTGGGACATAAGTCTTCAGCTTAACCGATTGACTTCAGGGTAATGCCCTCTTGGGGTTCATCTTAGGGTCATGATTGATTGTATTATGGTTGATTGGATTGCCAATATGGACTTGTGATTTGCTATTTCTAGTGTGCTCTGTTGTCACCAACTTTTTAAAATAGACTCCTTAATAAACCTTAGACATGTCTGGTGTGATCTTGCTCACATCCACAACAAAAGAAACATTAGTCATGTGAAGCAGAGAGGGCACATTCCAGAAAACAGGAAAGGACAGACCGACGGCAAACGAGTACCTGGAGACTGACTAATGAATGCAGGAAAGCATCATAGACAATGGTGTTGTGCTGCAGTGACCCGATATGCCAGTGACATTTAGCAAGTGGTGACCTAACCGCTTGTGGCTGGAACTCCACCAGGAACAAGGTGGGAAGGGACGTTCACTGGGAGCTCAGGAGGGGGATCCCAGACAAAGAACTGCCTGTCCTGCTGGCTTGTTTGATTTGACCAGGAGCAGAGATAGAGCAGCAGATTCCAAACAGGCAGTGGAGGAACATGGTGGATTGCACAGCCCAAATCCCCAGGAGGGCTGAATTGGGTGCCATCTTGTGTATGGAAGCAATGGCTATGGGGCAAGCCTGAGCATGTACTAAGCTGGGAGTGGATTCATTTCAGGCTCAGTGAATTAGAACAACGTGGCATCTGTCAGGTTCCACCAAAAATATGTCTGGGTAGTCACCAAATCTAACGGTCAGCAGATCAAGAACTCCAAGAGTTTCCTATCAGGTGCCATTTTGTACAGTGTGGCAAAGGCTTTGACACTGCAGGGACAAGAGTGAGCCGCACATGTGTTATCATCTTGGGAACTGTGCGAGTCAGAACTGGGAGAAACGTTGTACTGACGATGG
Organism: Ochotona curzoniae; assembly: GCF_017591425.1. Taxonomy (NCBI): domain Eukaryota; kingdom Metazoa; phylum Chordata; class Mammalia; order Lagomorpha; family Ochotonidae; genus Ochotona; species Ochotona curzoniae. Next base: position 55,737 of record NW_024466192.1, read on the forward strand.
TGCAAAAATAGCGAGGGATCAGAGTAGGTAGAGAGTATTAAACTAGAAACTGGGGCTACACAAACCATGACGGAAACATAAGAACCCAGATCTGAAACTTGCTGGAGTGAGTGGTGCAACTGACTGCAAACAAAGAGCCTTGTACCAACCACATTAACTAAAATTGAACTGTAACCTGTGGGTGACAGAACTTAGAAACCTCCCCCAAGTAGAAGAGTCTGATGACCAGAAGTACAATGACCAAGACCAAAAGAAGAGACAAAGGCACAAAAAATATTACTGAAGACTCCCCTGCAAAGGAACAAAACCCTTTGCCAATCTCAGGGTTTACTGAGGAAGACATCGAGAAAATGGGGAAATTCAAAATACTTGTTATAAAGCTTCTTATCAACAATGAGAATACAGTTTAAAGAATTTAAGGCATATGTCACACAGGAAATGAATCCAATGAAAGATGATATATCGAAATTAAGGACACAGTAGAACAAATTAAAAGTACAGTGGAGAGTCAAAATAGAATGAAAAAAGCAGAATAAAGAATGCCAGAATAAGAAGATATTTTCTGTCACCACAGGAAACAAACAAAAAGCTGGAAGCAGAGTTGGGTCAAGCTAAAAAAAGTATTCAGGAATTGAAAGACACCATTAAGAGGCCAAATATAAGAGTTATGGGAGTCACAGAATGTGCAGAAAGAGAAGCTGGGTTTACAAATGTATTTAATGAGATAATAAGGGAAAAGGTTCCTAATCTAGAGAAAGAATTGGAAAACAATACCCAGGAGGGGCACAGAACTCCCAACAGGATCGACCAAAACCAATCTTCACCACATGATACATGATAATTAATCTCTCTTCAATTGAACATAAGTGCTGGTGGAAGGGTTCAGGGAGGACTTGATTATTCTATTCATTGCAGTTGCCTCCTTCCCAATGACTCATGGGCCTACAACTGAGCAGCAGGAATATTCCATTCAGAGATCACTGCATTCAGCCATCTGATTCTTCAAGAAGCTCAACCAGACCTTCCCATCATCAATGAGAGAGATGCAGGTGCTAAGGGTAAGTGCTCTTCTTAAGGTAGCCTTCAACTGGAGGGTTTCTGACAGCTTCTTGATGGGGTTGTAACTTTGGGAAATGTACTCAGATGAGTATCGCTCCCAATAAAGCCCCAGCAGCAGCAAGCTTAACCTGTAAGGTATAACGGTGCACTTCAAAGAGGATACATGGCACGGATGTTTTCCCTCACCTGGCATTCAGCAACTATTCTACCAGGGAGAATCTAACTGTGTCCCCTGGAATTCACTGCTGTGCAGAGGACCCGTGGGATCTCCTAGGGATAAAGGAACCTGAACTCAGGCCAGACTCTCCCCAGCAACCCACAGGACATCTCAGGAGCAGTATTCACATCAGAGCCAGAGGCAAGAACCCCACACTCTATCAGAGCCAGCAAGGTCCTCTGGGCGCTCTGTGGAACCCCTCCACTTGCACCAAAGAGGGAAAGGCTGAGAGGAGTCAGAGAAGTAACCTTACACTCAGTGGTTACAGACTCAGGTCTTCTGAAAGGGGCAGCTCAGTACCTGGGATAGATTCAGGCAACTGAGAGCACCACCAGCTTGATGAGGAGGGGCCGCTGACTCTGAATGTACATCAGGGGCAGGTGACAGGGTATGGCACATGCCCACATAAGAGTAATGGGATCTATCTCTAAGCCCTTGGTGGCCTCAACTTCCTCTCCTGTATAATGGGGTAAGATAGCTGTGCCTCTCTGAGGGTGATGGGAGGAACAGAGGTCAGGCAGAGTGCCACTGACTAGAGTACAACTTCCCGATTTTCACAAGTCTTTCTCATCCACTTTGCCCACTGCAAACCACCAAGCTAATGGCACACAGGTATTCACTTTACTTTCTGTATTACAAAAGTAAGTTGCCTTCAGAAAGCTGGTTTGGTAGCTCTTCAACACAGCATTGGTGCCACAGTCTGAGCCAGCTATTCCTGGGGGTCATGCTCCCCTCACCATGCTGAGAAGCCTGGGAAAGATTTTCCCTTTGGGAGATGCTCATCAAAGAGAAGATGGGAGTGGGTGTTGTTGTGCAGCAAGTTAAGCTGCCACCTTGAATGCCAGTAACCCAAATCAGAACGGCTTTTCCACTTCTGATGCAGTCTCTGTTAATGTGCCTGGGAAAGCAGCAGAACATGGCCTCAATACGTGGGTTCCTGTACCCACATAGGAGACCTGGATGAAGATCCTGTTTCCTTGCTTCAGTCTGGACAACCCTTGGCCATTATGGCTTTCTGGGAAGAGACCAGAGGATGGGATATTTCTCTCTCTCTCTTTCTCTGCTTTCAAATCTATAAATCTTTTTCAAAATTTGCTTTTCAAAGAGGAGTAAACAGTGATTTTCCAGTGGACACACAGCACTGATTGTGGCACCAATGCGAGTGTGTTCATACTCTGAAGCTAACCAGGGCTCTTAGTCCCAGTGGGCCCAGTCACAGAGCAGCTCAATCAGGTGCACTGCTTCCATGGCCAGTCCTGCAAGCCAAGCATGACAGGTGCCCTTCCCAGATATCTTCCCCACCTTGCATCTCTCCGACTGACCTGCGTGCTGTGTCTCCTTCCATATCTCATCTCAAAGGCAAAGTGCTCACAGTTCGACAATATCACTTGGTAGAAGCGAGCTTCTCCCACTTTGGCCTCTGCCAGCTGGACAATCTCCTGGATGGGCTTTGGGCGGTACTTGTTGTCCCAGTAGTTGTTGATCTGGTACTTGTCTTTGTTCACCACATCCTCCAGGAGTTCCCGCAGCACTTTGCCTTTGAAAAGTCTAATTGAATTGTCATTGCCGTTGCTAGAGGCAGAAGACAACATGCCTGGGGTGACAGAGAGCTAAGTTCAGGTGCTGTAGTGTAGTAAGGGAGGGACCAGGAGAATGAGGGGGCAGAAGAACACAATTCCTCTGCTCTTGATCTCTGAATTTGCTTTGCCCTTCCTACTCCTCTTTCCCACTCTTTTTACATGTTCAATTTAATTCACAGCATTACTTCACACACACACACACACACACACACACACGCTTAGGAACAGTTTTTAACAGCATGTTACTCACATGTTCCTGTAGCAGCAAATGTGCAATGTTTTATAGAAGAGAATGGTTCCTCTGCTACTCCACTCTATACAGGTACCATACTGACTTGCTTAACTTGTTTCTAGACATCATTGTTATCTGATCTTCTGGACTAAGACAAGTACATTATAAAAACATTTACTTTTGTGCATCTTTGAGCACGTGTCTGACTCAAAACTTTTAAACTTTTTGAACATTTCCTAGGAAGAAGTCTCATTCTGGTTTATGTGATCTCTTCTTGGTTAAAAAAAAGCATCTTCTCCATTTTCCAGACCAATTTTGAGCCAGAGAAATTAAGTAAAATACCCAAGAATCAAAAGTTGTGGCACAAAGTTTTGTATTGACTCCAGAAACCTGGCAACTTGTATACTATCCTGTAGAACCTTTGTGATCTGAGGGAAAATGAGAAGTGTCTTCTCACTTTCTTACTTCCCATAATCTGGCAAAGTTCTGGACATAACATGATTATCAACAGATGAAGTACACTTGCCTTTGTATAATTAATAAAAGCTTTGGATATCATCACACAGAGAGGAATGGAAACCAATAAGTCCAGTAACGAATGGTGCTTTTGGTTCACAGTTCTCAACATCAAGCTGATGGGATAGCAACTCAGGCTTACCTGGACCGACTAGATGGACCACGTAACCCTCTCCTACATAGACGGCCCAGTGCATGTACACTTTGCGGGAAATCTCAATGAGGTCTCCAGGCTGCGGGTCATTGCTTGACTGCAACACAAGAACCAGAGAGACTCTAGAAAGGCTTGCAGAAAATAGCAGTGATTTGGCATCGGTAGCAACAACTGGCTGCAGAACTGCCCACTCACCCCCTGGCAGTGCCAGGTGAGAACGCAAGAAGGGAAGACTCTGAACTGTTCCTCTGGTAGATTCACCAGAGAACGCCTAGCAGAGGCATCAGGAACAGGATTTGGCCATGGTGTGCATTGGTTTCATGACCTCTGTGTGTGTGAATCTGGAGGTGTGTGACTGTACCTGTACACAGATATTCAAGGCAAAGCAGTCCTTTAGGTGACATCAGCACATGCTACTGCGCAAGGAATATCCTCCATGTTGCAGAAGCAGGCCCAGGCTAGGCAGCATTGAAATATTGGCTACTGAACCCACTCCTTAGCCTGGGTGCCAGCCATGTCCTATCGCTGTGCACTGTGAATATACTTTCTGTGCTCACTCTTTAGTCCAAGACAGACTGCCCATCGCAGGGCTATTAGACTGCTAGAGGAGGAAAACCACTCACCCATAAGCACAGTTCTCTAGTGCAAAGGAAATAATTCACAGACAATACTACAACCACTTGCATCCCTGGAGTCTCATTCTAGAATAGGGATCTCCCTGGCCACACCAGGGTCAGGAACCAGAGAACCAATGACAGGACCTGTGTGGCCTAGAACCTATAGTCATTGCCAAATAACATTGCTAAATAACTATCCCAAACATGCTTCTCCTGCCCCATGCATTTCTCCCTGTAGATGCTCAATGAAGGCCCTTACCCACTGCCCCTCCCACACAAGCCTCTTGGCCTTCTGCCTAATCCTAATATTTCTCCAAGCGACCCAGCAGAAAGCATCTGCAAGCAACAAGTGTCCTTTCCATTGCAATTTTCTCTTGCTTCTATTTGGTCCCTCAGGCGCTGTCATATTTTCTGTTCATCTTGGGTGGTCTAAGCCACGCTGCTCATGGGGTAACCTCTGTTACACAGTCCAGTCTTTGGAGTGCCCAAACTTCGAAGACTCGTTTATTGCAAACAGCAGCAGCAGAAGACTTCTTAAGACTGCACCAAGGGCAGTAGGACCAATGCCAGGTACTGTGGCAAACACACAGGCCCCAACAAGGGAGACAGCAGCTGCAGCCACAGGGGACTCACTTCACTGAGGGCAATAGGAAATGGCATTTCCCATTCACTGATGTTGGGCATTTAGAGGATTTACCCTAATCCCTTAGCTGCAACACAGTTCTCCCTGCCTGCTTCACACACTAATCCAACAACAGTCACTGATTTCCTCCACATTCAGTATCCCTTCCATGGGACTGGGAGTGCCACACCCCACACTCTACTTTGTCCCCAGGCAATGGAGCCTACTTTCTGGGGCCCTCTTTTCTGTTTATGGGATCCTGCCTTCCATGTATGTCATTGCCAACCCAGCACTCATCAGTCATTGCTCAACTAGATGATTGGGGTCACTGTTCACTCTTCATCCAATCACTAAGAATAATGTTCACAACCCAGACATTCATTGTCTCCTGAGCAGGAAAACTCAGACTAGATTCAACAGCTCCCCAAGGCCACCAGGGACATGGGGTGTTCCCATCATCACCTGTACATCACGAGTACAGTGTGGCAACAGTCTGTGTGGCCACACTGCAAGTGAGTCATCTCACCTGCCAAAAGACAAAAGGAGGAGTACCAGGTATTCCTCATCCCTGGAGACTAAAATCTTCCCCACAATCCTCAGGCTGACTTGCTCACATCCTTCGTTGGCTAGAACCACTGACATTTCTGCCCAAACCGATCATGGCAAAATTGAAGGAGCACCCCTGAGAAGCTAGGATCACCCATAAGGCATCACCTGGATCTGTGGAAAGGACCCCAACCTCCAGGTCTCTTTTAGCTCAGAAGGAGGTAAATAATAGTGGTGTGTGTGAGAGAGAATGTAGGTAAGTGGCTATTGGTCAGCTAACAAACACGTTACACACACACATACTTCTCATCAACCATCACAAACTGTAAGGAGATTGGAGACAAACTGGTTCTCCGTCAGGAGCCAGCTAGAAAAGTAGAATCAAATGCCTCATGTAGGTATAGGGTGGTGTCTTGGAAGAAACCACAGCAGGTCTCTGCAGGTGGCCAGAATCCCAGCAGAGGGAGCCCACACTAGGGACTCCAGAAGAACATTAGTCAGTTCAGCTCCTGGGGAGGAGTGACAACCAGTTAGCTGAGAACAGAAGAGAGAAGCTTGTGGCTATCCTAGGGGAGTCTGACAAGCAATCTGTGATTGTGAGGATGCTGTAAATGAGAGAGGAGGTGCCATGTGCATACCAGGGACAGGTGCATAAAAATGGGAGACCCAATGAGGAGTCATGGAGTCACACATCCTCTCAGAGCCTCTGTAGAACAGATATAGCAAATGCTGGCCTTGACCACCCCCAAGGCTAAGGGAGGAACAAGTGCTTCAAAACAGAGCTCACCTGCAGACAGGGATTCCTACGATTCACACATTTTTCTGTCTCATTAGAACCATGTGATTCACAACACAGTGTTACCTGCTATGTACTTTTGTATAAAGAAACTGAGTCTCACATGGCTCAAGTGACTTCAGGAAGGTTTCCCCACTAGTCGGTGTGGGGCAACAGGCAGTTTGTGTGTACTAGGAGAGCATCTGCATCAGGCTTCCATGCCCTTTCCTATGCAGATGATTCTTTCCAACATTTTCCCAAACTGCAGTGTACTCTCCAAGGAAGTGACACATTGGCTAAACTCCTCCTGTTATTTTGACAAACAGAACAAGTGTCATAAGCTCCATGAGCCCAGATCACCTTGGGCAGCCTGGTACAAGGCCAAATCCATTGCATTGTCAGGACACGAGACTCTATGAGTTTTTAAAATGTGTGGTACTGCAATATTGCTGCGTGAATACTATTAGTGCTTCAGCATGAATACTGTGGTGTTAGCATGTCATCTTAGGATAAAAAAGGCCAAGTAAGTTTCAAAGAAAACTTTTTTGGGGAGTCGAAGTTGACATCCATAGGGTGACCTTACCAATGGGCGAGGTATCTGGCCGTATCGTAGATCGTTGACAAATTTCTTTTTTTTTTTTTTTAAAGATTTATTTTTATTATTTTTTCATTGGAAAGGCAGATATACAGAGAGGAGAGACAGAGAGGAAGATCTTCCGTCCGATGATTCACTCCCCAAGTGAGCGCAACGGGCCGATACTATGCCGATCCGAAGCCAGGAGCCTCTTCCGGGTCTCCCACGCGGGTGCAGGTTCCCAAAGCTTTGGGCCGTCCTCTGCTGCTTTCCCAGGCCACAGGCAGGGAGCTGGAAGGGAAGCGGGGCTGCCAGGATTAGAACCGGCGCCCATATGGGATCCCGGGCGGCAAGGTGAGGACCTTTAACCACTTGCGCCACCGCGCCGGGCCCCGTTGACAAATTTCTTACGGTTTTCAACACAGACTTTGTAATTCACACTCCTGTTAGTTAACCTTTCTGCAGAAGTGACGATGTCACTGACTGGCTGGGATCTGAATTTATGGTCGAGGTGGTTGTGTACCCAGTAGCAACTGCCCTTTGCTGCCTCCTTCAAGGTCTCCTTGGTTACCTTGGCCTTGCCTTCCGAATTGGTGAAGAAGTTAAGAAGGCCACTTCTGGGAAGCTCACCTGGAAATCACAAAGAGAAGTCAACACACAGGGAGGAAGGCAGATAGAAGGCATGAGGAACAAAGACAGAAGTTCCTATGACTGAGCTTTCACAGGGCGGATGAGGAATCTCGGATGGTTTTTATGCTTAATGATGTGTGAATATGTGGCATGTTGTACATGCACACTTCAATGTCTACATCGTATGATGATGTTAAGTGTGTACATTCTAAGTGTGTACACACGTCATCCCAGGACTGGTATTGTAGTGGAATGGGTTAAGGCACGGTTTTGATGCTGGCATCCCATATTAGAGCACTGGTTTCTATCTAGCTACTCCACTTAGGATCCAGCTCCCTGAAAATGCACCCGAGAAAGCAGTGCAAGATGATCCAGCTGCCTGGGCCCCAACTACCCAGATGGACAACCCAGAAGGAACCAGAAGGTGTTACAGATTCCGGGCTTCAGACAATTGAGGAATATACCAGCAGATTGAAGTTTGTTTGTTCTTTCTTTCTTTCTCTCTCTCTCTCTCTCTTCAGATAAAGTTCTAAAAAAGGGAAGAGGAGAACATGCCAATGGGTTGTTGTGACATTGATGACAGTGATTTTTTTTTTTTTGCCAATGTGGGCAAACATGCTGGTTAAATGCCATCACAGGGCCTAACATGATAGTCTAGTAGTTCAATCCTCACCTCACATCTGCCAGGGTCCCATATACATGTCAGTTTGTGTCCCAGTTGTTCTACTTCCTATCCTGCTCCCTGCTTGGGGTCTGGGAGAGTAGCAGAGAATGGCCTAAGGCTGTGGGACCTTGTCCCCGTGGGGAGAGCAGGAAGAAGCTTCTAATGTCTAGTTTACAATCAGTTCAGCTCCAGCTGTTGTGGCCTCTTGGGCAGTGAACCAATGGACAGAAAATCTTTCTCTCGGTCTTTCCTTATCTCTGTATATGTGCCATTCCAATAAAAACAAATAAATCTTAAAAAAAAACCCTACAGTCAAGGACACAAGGCATCTGCATCTAATTTGCCAAGTTTCATTCATTTTCTTTCTCAGAAATCAATTCTCATCCTTAACAGAACACATTTTTAAAAAATTATTTCTTATTTGAAAGTCAAAGTTACAGAGAGAGAGAGAGAGAGAGAGAGAGAAAGAGAGAAAGAAACGAAGAGGGAGAGAGGCAGAGAGAATGACAGATGTTCCATCCACTGTCTCACTCCCTAAATGGCCTTAACTGTTACAGTTTGGTCATGCTGAAACCTGGAGCCAGAGATTTCATCAAAGTCTCTAGGTTTGGTGGCAGGGACCTGGCAACTTGCACCATCCTCTGCTGCTTTTCCCAGTTCATTAGCAGGGAGCTGAATTGCAAGTGTAAGAGCCAAGATATGAACTGGTACCCATATGGGATATTGGCAATGCAGACACCACCTATTCTTGCTATGCACAATGCCAACCCCTTAAAAAATGTTTGGAAAATCACACCTTCAGCTGACCTTACCTGGGCAAGGAGTCAGGTGGATCACATCACCACCTCCCATGTAGATGGCCCAATCCTTATAGCCAATGGAAAAGATCTCAATGATGTCTCCAGGCTGTGGTTTCTCTGAAAACTGCAACGGAAAAATCAGCATAGTGCAGATGGGGCCACAGCACAGACCCTGGGTGGGTAGCAGCAGCTGATCCTGGGGACCCTGGCAGTGTTCTCCTCATGAGTACCAGCAAAGAGAGAGTTTCTGTGCCTCTGTGAGTAACCTAGTCCTGCAGTCACTGTGTGAGCTTCCTATAGTGGCAAGTGGAGCTGAGCAGCCTGGAAGAAATGACCATGGGATGTGGAAGAGAGATTGCTGATCTGGGAGAATGTGAGTGTGTGTAGACATATGGAAGATGCAGGTTGGCAGGGAAAGTTGAGTTGTGTGTACATCCAAGGGCATGAACACCAAGGTGGAGAGGACAAGCACCTTCAGAAAGGCTGGGAGCAGTACTGAGCAGGAAGGAGGGGGCGGTCCATCCTGTTGCCCTGAGCAAACCCCTAAGCCCCTCATCATCCACACACCATGCCTAACCATTGCTATGTCGTGCACCTACTCCTCAGACCCTGCCACTCTCAACTCCCAATCAGGATACCTGTCCCTTGGACAGCATGGCCTGGGAGACAGGAACTAGCAGCAACAATGGGACCTGATCTTGGCAGTGGGGTCTTGTGGCACTGTGCATGCCCAACCCTTAGGCAACTGCCCACTCCCACACCAGGCCCTGCCAGGGCATGTCAGGTGGCCTGGAAGAGCCTGGGAGCAGAATTTTTAAAATTTATTTATTTTATATTAATTACATTGAATTATGTGATGCCGTTTCATAGGCTCTGGGATTCCCCCAGCCCCTCCCTGTACCCTTCCCCCAATGGTGGATTCCTCCACCTTGTTGCAGTATTATAGTTCAAACCCAGTCAAGATTCTTTCATTGCAAGCATATACCAAGCACAGAGACCAGCATCTTATTGTCCAGATAAATTCAATGGTTTCTTGAGGAGACCATCTCTGGTCTGAAGGCAGGGCTGGCAGAATATCATTCAAATCAATTAAAGACCACAACATAACATCAAAAACAATTTACAACATTATGGAATTATTTGACATGGTATTGAGTAACCAATGTGTTATAACATGCAAGTTCTTAACCACATCCTGTGACTACTTCATTGACACTTCAATTTTTGTTGGTACACAGAACCGGCTGCTATACACCTTAAAGTGGTTATATGGTACTATTCAGCTGTCCTCGTGTCTATTTTCGTTTTAGTAATTAGTGGTTTATAGTGTTGAAGCATAATTTTGTTGAACTTGGCAGATTTTCGGATAGTCTAAGCTGGCTTATAACTCTAATAAGGCTTATGTCAACAGTTGAGGTGCAGAACAATTTTAGGAGGGATGTGCAGAGAAATCCTCAATACCTTAGTGAGGAGTAACTAATCTTTGTGTTCTACCTAGCAAGCGACCCTGGTGGTCATTGCAAGAGAGAGTAGGGATCCAAACTTGGAACTAAGTGAGGACCAGACTGGAAGCAGAATAAAGTTCAGTGTCTTCAACCAGGGTCAAAGTATTTTCAGCAGCAGATCTGGGTCTTCACCTAGAGCACCCGAGGAGATGGTTTTTATCCCAAAACGTCTAATCCCACAGCCAGGGCTCTGTGATTAAGGGACTGTGGGTACCTGAAGAACCATCTACCATCTAGAGAAACTGCGCAACCCTCTTATGGGATAGGGGCTGGTCATGCCCTGCTGCTGAACTATCACCCCGTCCCCATTGTGTAAACCCTTGTCAGTGCTTGAACTTAAGTAATGGCAAGAGTCCACCTTAAGCCTCTCCAGCATTGGCCGTGGGGGCTATATGGGAGGTGAATTGAGTTATGGGAGATCTTTCTCTAACTCTTTCAAATAAATAAACTTTTGTTAAAATATTTTTTCAAAAAGTAAAGTTCAGAGCAAAGTCTTTCCAAGCCCAGGAGAGGTCTGCCCACTCCCACTGCAGATTCAGTTCTGGGAAATTCTGGGGGCCTTACCAGCTCCATCTGGAAGCAACATGGTGTCCGAAGTTTGATGTCTACAGCTCGTCTGCAGCTCAGCTGCTTTGGGCTAGCTTTATATCCAAGCCTGAAACTACTTTGTTTCCTTTTGAAATTTAGATAACCATGCATTTCAAAGAAAGCAAAAGTGCAAAAGCAGGTGCAATAAAGATGTTGCTAAGGATATGACTATCCCACATACTAGACCTTCATTTGAGTCCCAACTCCACTGTGCACATATTACAGTGCTCTGTCAGCACAGACACTACGAAGCAGCATGTGAAGCTCAAGTTCCTGGGTTGCTGCCACCCACCTGGGAGACCTGGATGGAGTTCCAGGGCTCTGGGTTTGGCCTGACCTAAGCCACAACCGTTGCAGAAATTTGAGGGGATGATTCAGCGGAAGGAAGCACTTTCTTTCTCTTTGCCTCACTCTATCTCTCTTCAAACTCACTTTTCTCTCTCTTTTTCTGCCTTTCAAGTAAACAAAAATTAACAAAATAAAAAAAAAAAAACATTGCTCTGTTTAGTAAGGATATTGTCTAGCTAGTGAAATGATGCAATATGGAGGTTGACAGGATGGTTCTACTGGCTAATCATCAGCTTGCCTTATATGGGCCCCTGTTTATGTCCCTACTGCTCTACTTTCCATCCAGCTCCCAGCTTGTGGTGTTAGAGTGCTAGCATAATGTTAGTATGTTAGAATGTTAGAATGTTAGTGTTAGGCAACGTTAGGTCCTCTCGTGCCAAGAAGCTGCTGCTTTGCTAGGTCGGGATGTCTCTAGACCATGCGAAAACTCCACTTTAGTGATAAATGTTGTTCCTCTGTGACCCTGTGAACAGTGTCACAAGCCTTATCTATAGAATGCACCCAGGTGCAGGAGGACAGCGGCACAATCATCTGGTCCCAGGAATAGGATGAGCCATAAAGGTAATGTGTGTGGTAATGGAATGAGCTGTCTAGACCAGGAGCCTTAAAGATAATGTGTCTGGGAACGAAGTGGACTGTTTGCACCTGGAAGCCCTAAAGATGACGTGTCTGTTTGCTGTGTTTGAATTTGTGCAGGCTATGATGCATGTAACGACTGAAGGGGCCTACATAATCTCTAGCATTTTGCTTGTTCAGGGTCCGACCCCTCCTTTGTCTGGCCTGCATTCCCCAAGATCAGTCTGACACCAGCACACTGGCACAATAAACTTTGCTTGCTTTTGCATTACCTGTAATGCTCTTTGTCGATCATGGGAAATTGACAAAACTGGACTCTAACAGTGGCAGGGGAAAGCAGTATAAAATGGCCCAAGGCTTTGGGGCCCTGTACCCATGTGGGCGATCTGGAAGAATATCCTGACTTCACAATGGCTCTGCTCAGGCCCTTGTAGCCATTTAGGGAGCAAATCAACAGAAGAGGATCTTTCTGCCTCTTTTCTCTGTAAATTTGCCTTTCCAATGAAAATATGTAAATCTTTACCGAACAAACAAATAAATAAAACTCAAAGGAATTGGGATTGTTGCTGTGGCATAGTGAGTTAAGGCACTCCCAGCATCAGTGGAACACTATACAGACACTGGGAGATCCAGATGAATATCCTGGGCCATGGTTTCAGCCCACCCCAGCCACAGCAGATGTGACCATTCGTAGAATGAACCAACAGACAGAACATGTTTCTCTCGTTCTATATGTCCATCTCTGAGTGTGTGTGTGTAACTGTCATTCAAATCAATATCAAGGTCAGAGTAGTGGCACAGGGAGCTAAACTGCCACTTCAGTTGTTGGCATCCCATATTGGTTTCAAATCTGGCCATTCTGATTCCAATCTAGCTTCTTGCTAATGCACTTGGGAAAACAGCAGAGGAGGGCCCACATGTTGGGACCAGTGCCACTCATATAGCATCCAGAAGTAGTTTCTGTTCTTGGCTCCTCCTGGCCCTCTTTCTGTGTCACTGTAATGCTTTTTGAAGAAAATTCAGAAGTCTCCTCTAATAAGAACCTCAAGCCACCACTCCAGGAACCTCTTCACCCAAGCCGCCAAAGTCAGGGTTTGATTTTGTTGTTTTTGTTGTTTCTCAAATTCAGGGGTTTTTAAGTTCTCATCCTCCAACCACGTTGAAAGCCACGTGGTGCAAAGTTTCCTTGTGCAGGAGGCAGGGAGTTACCAGAGCCCAGCGTGTTCCTGTAGTTGATTAAACTAACCCAGTATAGTAGGAGACAGGAAGGGCAAGGTGCAGGGAGCCTCCGGAGTGTTTTCTGCACTGTAACTTGTCCTGAAAGGTGTGGAAGGCAGGAGAGGCAGGGTGCCTGCAAAGCTGAATTTGTGTCTTCAATTAACTTGAACAGCGGGACAGAAGGTAGGAAGGGTAGAGTGCGGAAACTGGTTCCACGCTGTCAATCAGCTTATGGAACAGTTCTAGCCATCAACTGCTGCACTCCATCACAGAACAGCACAAGACAGATCCTGCCGCTCAAGACACTGTGCCCAAGCACTCAGGCATGTGTGTTCAGGCCTGCAGGCAATGCCTAAATGCTCATTTTTGTTGTACTGAAGTCATAAGCTCAATCACAAGGTCCAGACTCTGGGGCTGCTACAGATCTCAGTCACCCTCCTATGGACTGTCAACTTTGTGGGTGCTATAAATGTTGTGGCTGCTGGCCACCTGCAGACACCCACCATAAAACCATGGCTGGTTTTACACCTCTAACCTGTATTTTGGGATGGAGCTCACCATGGGATAGCTGACTCCACTGCCCTCAGCAGCAGATCTTGACCAGCACTCAGTGACTGCTGTTGAGTGGTTGAGTTTGGCTGTCTAGAGTGCAGTCCTGTGCTGTCGACAGCAGCTTTGGCTCCTCACATTGAATCAAGTTTTAAAACCCGTAAATGGAAAATTCCAGAAATGCACCGTTCATAAGCTTTAATTGGGGACAGTGGATGAAATCTTAGATGGTTTTCCGCATCATTGCAACACAGAAAATCATCTCTTTGTGTATGTGATCTGTATATGCTATGCACCCATTAGTATATACAGCACAGTAAGAGATTTTTAGAAAGATCAACCACAGTCAGATACCTTCTATTATATTTTGTCACGATCCAATATTATTATTTATTTATTGTTGCTCATCTTTTATAGTTCTCAGAATATAACCTTTAACTTAAAGACTCACTTTTATTTGAAAGGCAGCATTCAGAAGAGCAGGATCTCCAAGGCCTCTTTATTCTTTTGCTCAGTTGTTCTGGAGGGGTGCTGTGGAGTAGGTGGAATTTTGCAGATGGGTGCCTTTTGAGATGGTGCAGACAAAGCACAAAAGTTCATAGCCCACAGGAGACAATGAACTGTGACTGAAGTCTGGTGTTGTGTATAGGTTTGCTGGGATGAGAGCCTGGAATAGAAAACTCATAACTTGCGTTATAGGCTGGGAGGGGGAACTATGACACTACAAGCAGAGTGGTAATTTCAGTAGGGCATGTGTCATTCTCAGCTGTTGTACACCTGGAAGAGAATCAGTTGTGTTAGAAAGTGGCTTTTCTGAGCCAGGCACAATATCCCAGTGGCAAAATCCTTGCCTTGCAGGAACTGGGATCTCATATGGGCACTGGTTCTTGCCCTGGCTGCTCCACTTCCCATCCAGCTCTGTGGCCTGAGAGAACAGTGGAGGATGGCGCAAAGCTTTGGACCCTGCACCAACATGGGAGACCTGCAGAAGCCCCTGGTTCCAGGCTTTAGATTGGCTCAGCTCCAGCCCTGCAGCCTCTTAGAGAGTGATGGAAGATATTTCTCCCTGTATCTTTTTCTCTCTGTGAATCTGCCTTTAGAAAAACATAAATTTTCAGAACCTTTTCCTGTGTTATTTATTTTATTTTTAAAAACATTTTATTTATTAAGGAAAGTCAGATATACACAAAGGAGGAGAGACAGAGAGGAAGTTCTTCATCTGCTGATTCCCTCCAAAAGTGGCCACAACAGCTGAGCTGAGCTGATCCTAGGCAAGGAGTCAGGGGCCTCTTCCAGGTCTTCCATGCGGGTATATGGCCCCAAAGCTTTGGGCCATCTTTGACTGCCTTCCCAGGCTACAAGCAGGGAGCTGGATGGGAAGCTGGGCCGCTGGGGTTTGAGCTTGTGGCCATATGGGTCCCCACATTTGCAAGGCGAGGACCCCAGCAGTTAGGCTAACATGCTGGGCCATTAAGTGCCTTTAGTTAGATGGCCCACAGTGTTTCTCTAGTGTCAGAGTTATCCCTAGCTTGGAGTGGTCAGGAAGGGTACTTTGGGCACAGCGTAACGGGTATGGGTGGAGGATCAGAGTCTGACTGAATGAGAGCCTGTAGAGTTGGTGCAGTAGTTGAGATGCAGCTGTCATGCAAGAGGCATGGAGAAGGGCAGACTGACCCTACCCTCCTCTGCTCAGAGACGGTGCACATAACGGCCCTATCAGAGAGCTTGCTGCAGCAGCACTTCGACTTACACAACAGGTGTGTGAAGAGCTGGCCTAGAACCAAAATATTCTACATCCTATATTTACCTTATAAATACCCATTTTCATCACCTGTATTTCTAAGACCTACACAGTTCTAGCAAATAAAACCCACCTGAGGCCTCGTAACCTTGTGTGTTCCCAAAGAACTGATGAGGTTTCAGCTCAGTTCCAGTCGACAAGGTGCAGGTAAAAAACCACAGACACAACTTCTTAGACAAACCAGAGACTGAGAGTATTGCCAGAGTAAAGTCACATTCTGTGTTTGATGAACAGAAACAAGGCAACAAACAAAACTTGTAGACACCACGTAGTGCTTCAGGGTCAAAGGGAAGTGTGACAACCCATCAGAAGACATCATCTTATCTGTGGTCATCACAGATAAGAGTGTCTAGGAGCCACCTGTCAATGCAGAAGCCACGAACATAGCAGATTCTCTTTGGAATGTGTCCTCCTCTTATGAATAACCAGGCACTAACCCTCTGGCTCTCAGAGATTTCTAATCTGAAGCCATCATCCATTCACAAGTTCTGTAGCTTTGGTAGGAGTAGCTTGTATGGGGACAGGTCATGTTAATGGGTGACTCATTCTCTCCCAGGGTTTCCCAACGGGAAAGAACTCTCTCTGTATCCACACGCCCCGCTGAAATGATGCTTCCTTAGGCAGCCTTGTTTTCTATTTTCCTCTTTCCTGCTCCTAAATGCTACAGACTATACCATGCCCATTCCCATATTATTTTTCCCAACTTCCCTGGGGCTGCCCTGTGTGGCCAGAGATTCCTTGAGTCAAAGATGATGTCATGTTCACTAATGTTCACCCCCTTCCTGCCATGAATAGACACTGAAACATGACTAATGCTCAGCACACATTTATTAGGTGAACAGGTGGAGACACACATTCCGGCATGCTGGGAAACACTCAGAGGTGTTCATACAACTGCCCAGAAGTGAATGCTACATGTATATCACATATCAGTCTAGGAGGGAGCTTGCTGCTAACATCCATTTTAAATCATGTCTTCTTTTCTGTGGAGGAATAGTGAGAGTTCCCAATGTGAAGTCCAAATTCAAAGTACTTGGAGAGACATTTTCCATGATTACACAGGAAGGAGCGAGCCTGGGGTATGAAAGCTTGGAAAGAGGAGGATTCTTTTCTTCTCTTTCTTTTCTTTTTCTTCTCTTTTCATCTCTTTCCTTTTTTTCCCCTTTATTTCCTCTAATTTTCACTTGTTTTTTTTCCTTCCTTTTTGTTTTGTTTTCTTTTGCTTTCCAGGAGGACTTTTTAATTCCAGCATTCTTAGTAGCATTCAATTCTGAAATTCTCGCTAAAATTCTCAAAATTCACTCAATTTTGACTTTGTGGGATAAGAGCCTGGCATTTATTTGGTCTTTTGTTGTTTGCCTGAACTTTCAAGTTGGTCTTCTTTTTCTGCAAGAAGATAGAGACAGTCAGAGATGCACTAATGAGTGAAAGAAGGAGGGCGCATGTCCTGGCCATTAGAAGCCCTATAGGATTTGTTTTGTTCACAGGCAGAAAGAGGAAGCTTCCCCTCTTTTCCCAAGAGACACCCCATCTCCTCCCTCTTTAGAACATCTTTCCACTCATGAAAGAACATTAGGACTCACCTTTATTGGTAAACTTTCCAACCATCCATCGTACAACTGTGCTAACAGCAGCTCCTGCTGCCCAAGCAGCAACAAAAATAACCACAGGAGGGGCCTGCAACTAGAGCACATTGAGAGGTCATGAGCGCTGGACTGGCTCTGTCATGAGTCAGCTCGCTGGCTCCATGGACGTCCCCTGTCCATTACCAGCTGCATGGGGGAACACATCTCACTTGGATTGTGAGGTGACGTGTTGGAGCAAAATAGCCTGATGTTCTTAGAATTATATCTACAAATCACATTGAATCTGTTAAAAGCTAACTAAAACTATGAGAGAAGATGTGTTTCTTGAACTCACAGTTAGAGTTCGGAGTGTGTGACTAAGAGAAAGACAATCACTGTTTAGGGAAATGGCTTGGAGGGAGGGCTAATCCGGGGTGTTTTCTGGAAGAATGGGTTTGGGGCAGAGAAGTGACGTCACCGTCCTCTCCTCGGCGTTGTTCTGGCTGTTGCATTAGCAAGGACTTGTTAGCTGCTTGGAATGGAGCAGCTAGAGCATGTTGTCGGGGAGTCTGAGAGATGTGGAGGCTTGGGCCTGTGTAATTGGAGAATCTGGGGGAAGATGGTCAGGTTCTAGATGGGTTTTGAAAGTAAAACCATAAGAATTGTCTGACAGGTTGGCTGTGGGGTGTGGGGTGTAGGGGGGAAGAGTGCCTGTGACTACCACAAGGGAAAGCAAGGAGCTGCTGTCAGTTGGAATGAGGTACAGCGATGGGAGGGATCAGAAAGGTTGTCATAAGCAAAATGGAGCAGATCCTGACAGAGTCCGTCAGTGAAGCCAGGAGGTTACACCTGTTTGCCTGATGGTAGTCACAAAGACTTAGCCACAACTTCCTACTACGCTGAGGCCACCAGAAAATTATATGAAGGGTACATCAATGAGGACAGCTGCTCAAGAGCTGCCTGCTCAACTTCAGGCTAACATCACCCTGGTTATAAATCACTGTGGCCAAATTACGGTTTCCGTGTAACTGATGTAGCCTTTGTCATTTTTGCCTTTCAAACATCCCCTTACCTCAGTCCTCTCGAATGTGCCTGAAGTTTGCCATGACATGCAGGTTCTCCCTGCAATGTTCTGTTACTACCCACTGTAGTTAGTAGTAAAGGGTTGGGATGGGAAGTGAGATGTGGAGTCCAGATTGGCTATGTGGCTTGTGCCAGATTTCAGTGAGGGAGAGACATTGGCTGGAACTGTGACTTTGGGAGTTGCGGTTTTACGGAAGATGTTTGAAGCCACTTGACCAGATGAGATGGAAAAGGCAGTGAGTAGAGAGAGAAAACAAACAAAAGGCTGGAGGACTGAGCCAGGCATATTTGGAAAGAAGAATCAGCAAGGGAGACAAAAAGAGCAACCACTCGCTGTGGGGACCAGAAGTAAGTGCAGATCTGGGTTTGAGAGAATAGCAGGTTTCTGGAGAGGAGAAGCTAAAATTTTGATTGACATGGGCTCAAAAGAGAACAGAGTTGGAGGCAGGGGGCTTAGGCAAGCCTTTATTCCTGTGAGTTGGGTCATCAGCTGGAGGGAGAAACAGAAACAGGGGGAAACTTGCTGTTCAGTGAAAAAAAAAAAAACTTATTTCTTTCTTTTTAAAAATGTATTCACTCAGTTCTGAGGCAGATCAACTAAGAGGCAGAGATAGAGAGAGAGATTGCTTCCATCCACTTATAATTGCAAGCTCAAACAGCTCCATTTCCTAAGGACTCTGTTTTACTCCTGAAAGTGTAAAATCTGCTGCTGTGCTGCTTCCCAAATGAAATGCTCACAGTCCATTGCCAGGATAACCTGGCATTGCCTGAAGAATTGCCCAGCACCTGGCTAACCCCAATTTACATCCTGCTTGGTTCACCCACCTGGGAGGTAACCTTGGAATTCCTGAAGACAGACATTCAGTTTCACTCTGGTACAACAAAACAAGACAAAATAACCCGCAAACCTCCCAAAGTAAATGTTCAGTTCATTCTGGACCCTTTTAAGCCCTGCCCCATCATAATCTGGGACCGACATGACCTATTGTATGGGTGTGATCCCTTCTCTCACATGGAAAATGACTAAAACCAATCTTTGCCAATTCCCTAGTTCTCATGCAATCTCTGACAACCTGTGCACTTGCCCCACCAACTAGCTTTTCCCTCACAAAACGGCTGAGATAGCCACAAGTGTGTCAGGCCAGTCTTGGGAGCTGGGAACTCCATCCGGGTTTCCCCCATGTAATACTTGGGCCGCCCTCTACTGCCTTCCCAGGGGCATGAGTAGGAAGCTGGATTGGAAGCAGAGATGGTGCAGTTTCAAGCAGCAGCTTAACCTATTTGTCACACCATACCCTGGAGGCATATTTCTCTGCTAAGGAAAGACTCCAGTGGGTGGGGGAGGAAGTGATTGTTGGGTATTGAAAGAGCTTAAGACTCTCCTGTCAGCAGCCTTAGGTGATCTGTAAAAATGGCTTCCTATTCACTTGATCCAGAAAATCCCTCCAAATGACACAGATTCTAAAGTTCATGTCTCTCTCTCTCTTCTGACTACCCTCACTCTCTGTATTTATTTGCCTTCCAAATAAATGAGTGAATTTTTTTAAGTGGAGATTGGGTAGCCCTTGTGGTATCATGCAGCCACATCCTGCAATGCTGATATCCCATAGCAGAATGCAGGTTCCAATTCCTTTTGTCCTGCTTCTAGGCTAGTTCCATGCCACTGTGGCTTGGGAAAGCAATAGATGATGAGCCAAGTCCTTGGCCCCTGCACTTTGAGGGAGAACTGGAGGGAGTTATGGGCTCTTGGGTACAGACTAGCCCAGCCCTAGGCCCATGTGGCCATTTGACAAGTGAACCATGGACACAAGAATGTGCACACACACTTTCTCTATGTTTAACTCTGCCTTTTCAAATAAATATATAAAGAAGTTCTAAGAGAGAGAAAGAGAGAGAAAGAGAGAGAGATTTTCACAGCTGTATATTGGCATAGAATAATATCCAAGAAACTTCACAGGCCACCCAGGGTATGTGTATCTGAGAAGTCATCAAGCACCTGAAAGACATCACATTTAAGAAGCAATATGTGTTATTGTAGTGGTTAGGGAGGTGGGTTTGCCCAGGCCCGTCTGTGGCCTGGATACACCCCTGGTAGCTCCAAATGAGTGCTTCAAAATGCATAAAGTGATGCTGAACTGATGGGCTTAGAGGCAAATTTTCTAGTCATTAAACATATCCGGGCAAGCTAAGCATCCATGCTAGGCTGTTGTTCCTACAGAGCTCAAGGTTGGATTAAACTAGACGTGGACTTCCGGTGTGTCACTGACCTGATCTTCTCTGAACAGGATGAGCTTGCTCCTACACCTAAAGAAGAAGTGGCACAGAAGAAAAGATATCCCAGAAGAAGCTGAAGAAACAAGAATGTATGGGCCCACGGACTGTTCAGTGCAAGACAAAGAGAACAAAGAGGTGAGAGTAGAGGAGTGTGTAGGAGAGCTGTAAAGAAGCAAACAGATGGGTCTGGGGAGGTGCGAAGGAGAGCTTGAGCAGGCGGAAGAGGACGACTCAGTTGTGAAGATGGAGAGGTTGCATTTCCAGGGCACTCAGGTAGCCTGCAGGTAGACAGCTTCAAGACCAGGGCCCCAGCTCCCTCTACACACCCTCCTCCTTCCCAACACCTCAGAACTGCACTCAAATCCCATGATGCAAAAAGTGCTGCCCATCAGCAAAGAATGAGTGGTCTCCCGTGGAAAACAGACTTTTAATTAGTAAGAGAATTTGTATGCAAGCTTTCAAAACGAGGGCTGGTTCTCACTCTCCCCAACACCAGCTCGGTCCTTCTAACCAGCAGTCACCCCTCACAGATTTTCTTTGCCAATCTAGAGGCACTTACCATCATGGAACCAAGATGAGTGCTGTCAGGCACCTGCAGTGATGGAAAACAACCAGAACCAAGTATTTATCAGGCAGGTTCTACAGCAAAGCTAACCCATCACGTGACTGGTTTGGGGTTCTCATGTACCAAAGTCCCTAACACATCATTATGATAAAATTCATTGCTGTGATTGGCTGAGTTTTAGTTTTGTTTTTCTGTAGCCAAAGCATTTACCAGAAATGCCTCAAGTGAAGTTTGGTCTCATTTTTAGTCGTGTGCAAGGTTAAGGGTATTTTAGGGAATGCTTGTATTTCATTAACCAGGTTATCTTGTGGTGGGGCTTGCATGTTAAATTTATAACCACTCAGAATTTCACTGTCATTCTTTCCTGCCCAGAGTCCTTCAGCCCGTAATCAAGTGGTGAATGGAAGCCCCAAGCGTGAGAACTGATGGCCAAGTGGTGCCTGCTAGTCCACAACACCAGCACCAGGAAGAGAGGTGGTGTCCCTTGCAGTCAAAGCACCTACCAAGGAGCCCTCCCTGGCATGGTGAGGGTGTGCTCTAAAGTAATACAGCTTGCCTCATTTTTGCCCTCATTCTTGACTCAGTCTTTTTGTTGCAACACCGTGAGTGTGAGTATGAAGGTGCAATTAGGAAGGAAAAGGCCATCATTTACCTCAGCTGGGGGAGCCAAGTTCAGGGTTGGGTGGTTAACCCAGTGTTCTTTCTTCGATCTACATTTAGAATAAATTCACAGGTGCCCTGTTTGGCCTCACTGTCTCAGGGTCCTAGAACAGCCTTGACATTGATACTCTGTGCAATAGCACAACAGCATGGCCATCTTGTGAATACAAGGGGCTGCTTTGATTAATTTATTTCTCCCATTAAATGATGAGCAAGTTGTGGAAATAGAAATGTGGTAGGAATGTATTACCGATTAGTAGGTAATCGCATGCGCCTTGGCCTTGGAGTTCTGACTGTCACCTGATAGCTACTACTGAAGAATGAATAATGGCTTGATTTGAAGAAAATGGTTATGGTAATTTACAGAATTATCTTTAAGAGCACTTGGTTGGCTGTGAAGTAAAAAATAAAATAATCAAACATCTATGCATATCCACTTAGTCATGAAGTAATAATAGAACAATCAAACGATTTTGCAGAGGCTTGTGATGTGTCTGAGTAAATAAAAAGGACAGCTTCTTCTTGAGCTGTGGCAAGAGGGCACCAAGAAACAGTGTCCATGCCTTTTCTTTTTACCATTGCCACACAAACTTGTTGAGCTCCGAACTCGGCTGGCGCTGGACGCCGGCAATGCAGGTGGTGCTATGATGTCCTGAAAGACCACAGCAGGTCTCTGCAGGTGGGCAGAATACTAGCAGAGAGAGTTCACACCTGGGACTCCAGAAGGCCACCAGCCAGTTCAGTTCTGGGGAGGAGTGACAACCTGCTAGCTGAGAGCAGGGGACAGAAGCATGGGGCCTTTTAGGAGAGGCCAGCAAGCAATCTGTGCTTGTGGGGATGCTGCAAATGAGGAGGAGCAGCCTGGGACATACCAGGGGCTGGTTCACAATGATGGGAGCACTGCTGAGGAGCCTTGGTGGAGTCATGCACCCTTTCAGAGCCTCTAGCACAGAAATAACAAATGCTGGCCTGGACCACCCCTAGGGCTAGAGGAGGTGCTGCTACTTCAAAACAGAGCTCACTTGAAACAGGAATTCCTAGGTTTCACACATTTTTCCCTTTCATTAGAACCATGTGGTTCAGAGAAGACTGGATCACCTGCTCCATACTGTGGATGAGGAAGGCTGATTGGGGAGAGTATGTGTATGCACATGCTGAATAAAGGTGCAGGTGGGCAGGGAAATTTGTATTGTGTGTATATGTGTGTGTGCGCTCCAGGACATGAACACCAAAGCTGCGTGGACAACCTCCTTCACCAAGGCTGGAAGCAGTATTGGACAGGATGGAGGGGGAGGTCCACTCTCCTTTACTTCATAGACACCTCAGCCCCTCCTCATCTTCCCACCCCTGCCTATCCATGGCCACGCCAGGCACTTCTTCCTTAAACTCTGTTCTGCTCATTCTCAGTTCAAGATGTCTGACCCTCAGCCAGCACAGCCTGGCAGACAGGAGCTGAAATCTGCTGACGTGATGTAACCTTGCAGTGGTTTCTTGTGGCATTGTCCTACCCCAGCCCTGAGGGAAGATGCTCACTGCCACAGCCAGGCTCTGCTGGGCATCATCCCGGGATAATCACAGCCTCACACTGGCTCCAGGGAGAAAATTCCTGACCCATTGCATGGGTGGGGAAATGCAGAATCAGAGGGATGCAGGGACTCACCCACATCACTCAGCTGGGAGGATGGAGCTGGGCTCTGCCTGCCTCCACCTGCTCCCTGACCAGCACCTGCCTTCCTCCCCTGCCTCTACTCCTCCCCACTTCCCCGTGTCCCATCCCACTGCAGCTCTGTGGTAGTTTTCTGGTGTGTTCCTCTTTGTGACTGTGTTCTGAGCACAGCATGCCACCTGCTTCATGGAATGGTGCAAAGGCAGGAGATCAGGAAGTGTCTTGGAGACAGGGAGCTGGCCCTTACCCAGCTTTGCCCAGGGCAACCCAGCCAGCTTGGGAGAGGCCTGGGAACAGAATAAAGCTCAGTGTCTGCAATCATGGTCAAGGCCATGTCAGCGGCAGCTCTGGATCTCCATTCATAGCACTGAGGGAGAAATGTCCTGAAACATCTAAGCCCATAGCTAGAACTCGGTAAGCAGGGAACTGTGGGAAACTGAAGAACCAGGAGTCTGGGTACAGGGCAACTCACTGGATGGGATGGTGGGGGGCAAACCTTGGCTCTGAGCTAGCACCCCATATGACCATGTGAGCTCCTGCCAGTGTTTGACCTTCAGTAATGGCAAGAGTCCACCTTGACCCATTACAGCCCCTGGCCCTGGGGGCTGTGTGTGATGTGAACTCTTTCTCTCTGCAACTCTTTCAAATAACTAAATTTTTGTTAAAATATTTTTTCAAAAGTGAAATCCAAAGCCAAGTCTACCCAAGGCCAGGAGGGGTCTGCCCACTCCCACTGCAGAGTCAGTCCTGGGAAATTGTGAGAGACTTACCAGCTCCATGTGGAAGCAAGATGGTGTCCGACGTTTGATGTTCACAGCTTGTCTGCAGCTCAGCTCCTACTGGCCTCACTTATGTAAGCCTGAAATTTCACTTTCAGCTTCCTTCTGACATTAAATATAGGCGATTATTTCAAAGAAAGCAAAAGTGCAAAAGCAGGTGCAATAAAGATGTTGCCAGGGACACGACTGTCCCACATTCTAGACCTTCATTTGAGTCCCTACTCCACTTGTGCACATGCTACAGTGCTCTGCCAGCACAGACACTGGGAGGCAGCATGTGAAACTCAAGTTCCTGGGTTGCTGCCACCCACCTGGGAGACCTGGATGGAGTTCCAGGGCCCTAGATTTGGCCTGGCCCAAGCCACAACAGTTGCAGAAATTTGAGGAGATGATTCAGCGGAAGGAGGAGCTTTCTTTCTCTTTCTCTCTCTAGCTCATGAAATGATACGATGTGGAGGTTGATAGGATGGTTCTACTGGCTAATCCTCAGCTTGCTAATGCCTCTGCTCTGCCTGGGCACCTGTTTGTGTCCCTACTGCTCTACTTTCCATCCAGCTCCCTGCTTGTGCAGGGGAAAGCAGTGTAGAATGGCCCAAGGCCCTGGGACCCTGCACCCATGTGGGCGATCTGGAAGAATATCCTGATTTCACAATGGCTCTGCTCAGGCCCTTGTAGCCATTTAGGGAGTGAATCAACACTCTCTGTCTCTTTTCTCTGTAAATTTGCCTTTCCAATGAAAATATGTAAATCTTTACCAAACAAACAAACAAACAAACAATAAATAAATAAATAAATAAAACTCAAAGGTATTAGGATTGTTGCTGTGGCATAGTGAGTTAAGGCACTCCCAGCATCAGTGGAACACTATATGGACACTGGGAGACTCAGATGAATATCCTGGGCCATGGTTTCAGCCCACAGTAGGTATGACCATTCGTAGAATGAACCAACAGACAGAAAATGTCTCTCTCGTTCTATATGTCCATCTCTGAATGTGTTTGTGTGTAACTGTCATTCAAATCAATATCAAGGTCAGAGTGGTGGCACAGGGAGCTAAACTGCCACTTCAGTTGTTGGCATCCCATATTGGTTTCAAATCTGGCTATTCTGATTCCAATCTAGCTTCTTGCTAATGCACTTGGGAAAACAGCAGAGGAAGACCGACATGTTGGGACCAGTGCCACTCATATGGCATCCAGAAGTAGTTTCTGTCCTTGGCTCCTCCTGGCCCCCTTTCTGTGTCACTGTGATGCTTTTTGAAGAAAATTCAGAAGTCTCCTCTAATAAGAACCTCAAGCCACCACCTCTGTCCCAAGAAGATACTTTCAGAGGCAGGGAAATGTCAACCCCTCCTTCCCTGAAGTGTGGTCTGGACAGCTCCTCAGCCTTTCCTGGAACTGATTTTGCTGTTTCTCACTTTCCAGAATCCACAGTGTGTGTTGCTGAGACCAGGGATCTCATAGAAGTGTTTTTTTGTTTTTTTTTTTTTGTTTTTTTTTTGGTGTTTTCAGCAAACGATCTATTGGTGCCAGTTACTCCCCAAACCTGTTCAAATTCTATTGTCATTACTTTCACATGTTAATAGTTCTAAATCATCCTGTTTCACTATTAAGGATCTCCGAATCACCCTAATCAGTGGGCACAGTGACTCCAGATGTGTCCCCATTGTACCCACAGGACGTCCACTTGCCTTGTGCATCTTATAGAGCAAGCAGGCTGACTTGGCTGTGTCTGTTTGGGACTCCTGTTTTCAAGCAGAAAGTTCCACTTGACTCCTTCTGCATAAAGAGCAAAAACAGTAGGTTCAAAGACGATGAACACAGAGACTCGCTAAGTGTTAGGTCAGAGCAAGCTGTACAAGGAACCTTTGCCTGCTCCAGAAGTCGCCTGCCAGAGATGGGTCCCCAATGCAATGGTGTTAAAAGATGGTGTCTTTGGGTAGTCAAGTGTTTGTAAAGGACACTCCATGGCCCCCATTCACATATACCTCCAGCCTCAGGGATCCCTCTAGTGGAGACTAGGACTTGAGGCGTGACTCCCACGCTGAGAATTGGGACAGAAGATGCCTAGGCAAGATGAACCAGTGCACACTTTATTAAAATTTTCTGGGGAGTCTTATGTCAAGTATTTTCAAAGCAAGCAGGCTGGTAAATGTTACAGGTTAATTACATAATAGCATACAAGCTACTTTTAATGACAGATCACAAGAGATTAGGAGAACAATCACTAGTCTCCCAGCCCATGTATGAGCAAACATGAGTTACAGCAATCAACAGCAATAAACAAACAGATCTAACTAGATAAGGCCAGCCACACATGCCTCACACCTCCCCAGGCATACTTTGTCAACAAAGTGATCTGCAGTCTCAGCAGAAAGTTTGCTTGCTGCATACTTCTCAGTCTGTCAAAAAATGTTTGAGATTCAGAGTCTCTTGGACATTTGGTGGTCTGTTCTCCACAATTAATAAATCTCTACACCTCCAGCCATTTGAGGAGGCAGCTGCAATATCATCTTTGAACAGAATGAGTTGTCATCACACAGGGAAGCTGCTGACACCTTCACCTTAGACTCAGCCGCCACCATTGTGAGCACTCCCTGTCTGCTGTTTATGAGGCATCCAGTCTAGAGTGTTTTGTTATGGCTGCCCAAGTGGGCTAACATATATTAGTATAGGGAAGGCAATGGGAAGGGGAGTACTATAACACATAAATGGAGAAGCAGCTTTGTAAGTAGGCAATGAATATGGGGTATGCACTGCTTCGCTTGTGTCTAATTAAGGTGTCTGCGCAGTGCCACAGTTCTTGCTTGTGAATTCCAGAAACTGGCCTTGAAAAAGCTGACTGAAGTGCACCTGTGGTTGCTGTTCTCAGCGGTGTCTTACACAGGCAGCACTGAGCAGAGTTCCCGGCAAGCACAAGTTCTGCAGAACTCACTGTAAGGTTGCAGGTCATGTTCAGAACCAGACATACACACAGGATAGAGTTCAGCTTAAAACAAGTTTTATTGGGAGCACTCCCAGACGAGGTCACTGGTCCAGTACAAACAGCTGGCCAGGGAAGTAGTGCCCAGGGGACATAAGAGGTTGTTTTATTAGGGGGCTGTGGAGGTAAGGTCTTGGGGACAAAGGAATGTGCCTTCTAGAGTATCAGAGGCTCCCTTCAACCTTGGAGGATCCACACATCACTGCTGGCTGAGGAGGAAGCTGCCTTCTCCTGGTATGGCCTTATCAGCCTCCCTTATCAGCCTCCTCCTTGGCCATCCCTCACCCACCCCGGCTGAGCCTTACAATCACCTTGAGAAATGCTCTCTGAGCTTGCTTTTGGGGGTGTCATTCTTTTCCTCCTCTTCCCCCACCTCTTCCGCCTCCTCTTCCCCCAACCCAGGACCCACCATCGATGCATGACAGTGTCTTGATGGTCAGGATGGACATTCACAAGCATGGTCCCAGAGGCCCCATGTACCAGCCTGAGATGAACAGTTTCCAGTGATGCCACCCCTAGCAGGATGGGTGTTCGTGGAGTGGCCAGGCCATTAGGCCTCCCAGCCTGAGGACTCCATTCCAGGTTTTTTGCTTCTGTGACCAATCCATGATAAATTATATGTGTCTCCCAACTGTAGGCAATGGCCTAGGTTGCATTCTACCTCGGCAGTGTTACACCACTGGGAGAAAAGCAGCTAATAGCTGGAAGGCATCCTGAACTTGGTTAATGCCAAATCTGAGTTAAACATGCAAGTTTGCCAGCATAGTCACCTAGTCTATTCCTTTTTTGTTTGTTTGTTTTTATTAAGGTATGTGAGAGGGTGCTGGTTCTGTGAGACCAGTGGAAGGGATTTTGAAATGGCTTGAGTTGCCTGATCTGCATCTTTAGGCCTGTCTGCACAGTGAATGCTGGGTCCGTGAGCCATGGGGGAGAGTGATCTGGCAGGGACTAGGCCTGTCTGTGCAGTGGGTGCCAGGTACGCAAGTCCTAGGTGAGAGGGATCTGGTGGGGACCAGGTCACCTGGCCTAGGTCCTTGGACCCATCTGTACTATGGGTGCAAGGTCCAGAGCCCTGGGAGAAAGAGGGTCTCGTGGGGTCCTAGTGCCTGGCCAGAGTCCTTAGGCTTATCTAAGCAATGTGTATTGGATCTGAGTCCTGGGCGAGGACTCTGGTTGGGCCCAGACCCAGTCTTCTGGTCTGGTTCCTTAGGCATGCCCTCACAGTGCATGCTTGGTTATGTGTCCTGGCAGCAGTGGGTCTGGTAACCCAGGTTATCTGTCAGTGTGTGCCAGGTCTGTTAGCTCTGGGGGTGAGGGGTTGTTACAGGGCCCAAGTTGGGTACCAACGGCACTAGGCACAGCCCTGTTGCTGCCCTGTGGTGCCATGGTAGGGGCTTGCTGTGTGGGCTTGCAGAGTGTCTGAGGGATGGCACATCTGGACATGCTAGGACATCCTCACATCCAGGACTGGTAGTCCGACCATGGAGTACAGGTGTCAGAACTCAGCCTCCTCGGTGGAAAAGAAAACACGAATGCCTATTAAGTTGTGTCATAAAACAAAATAATAATTTAAAAAAGAAAGAAAAAAATGAGGGATAAGAAATGTGGCCTAACTTGTGTGACAACTGGCAACTGTGCATATTAACGAGGAAAGTTAGCACTCCCCTTCTAATGGCGTTTGGCTCTGCCACTGCACAGCTCCTCTGGAAACCTGTCCATGGGCCAGAGCTGTGCCAGCTCAGCAGAGAGATGGCAAAGATCCCCCAGGGCCATGGGAGGAGCCTGCCTTTGGGGCTGGAGAGAAGCAGGCACCTCATGCTTCTGGGGCCTCTGGTGTGGCAGTGAAGTCCAAGGCTGCTCCTTTGGGCTCAGCAGGGCACGTTACAAGGAGATACGACTTAAGACTCTCATGGAAGTTACAGCAGAGGAGCAGGCCTTGTGGCCCAGTGGGTAAAGCCAGCACCTGTGACAACAGCATCCCCCATTGGAGCACTGCTTTGAGTTCCAACTACTTAGCTTCTGATCCAGCTTCCTGATAACTCACCTGGGAAGTAGCAGAAGCTGATCCAAGTGCTTGCTTGGGCCCCTGCCACCCACGTGGGAGACACAGATGAGGCTCCTGGCTCCTGGGTTTGGCTTGGATCAGCCCTGACAATTGTAGCCATCTGGGGAGTAAATCAGCTGATGGAAGATTTCTCTGTCTCCCTGCCCCTCCCTGCCTTTCCGATACATAACAAGTCTTTCAAAGGAAAACGCAGAAGGCTTCGCACTTGGTTCCTCCTGCTTCCTTCTCACACACTGCTCTTGTCTGTCTCCCCTCAGTCTCTAATTGCAGATGAGTACCCGGGCTGGCTCCTCTGGCATGCTCTCAGAGGTTCTAGGGAGGCTAGGAGACACCATGGATATTGGCACCACCAGGACAATGACTGCCTGGGTCTGGGAGACAGCTGGCACATAGTGTTTTTGTCAGTGACCTGAGGCAGGGCAGCTCCCAGGAGCATAGACAATACCTACTCCAGATGGCCCCTCTCACACCAGAAGATTTGCCTGGAGCAGGACTGAGCAGACTGAGAGGCCACGGAGACGGGGCATTCACCAACGATGACACAAAGGTGGCCTCTTGGGACTCAAATCCCAGATCTGCTCCTGATACATGGGGGCCTTTGACAGGGTGCCTTCCCCCACTGAGACCTGGCTTGCTCTGGGCAGAAGGGCTCAATGCAGAGCTGTTTTTTGGTTTGGTTTAGTTTGATTTGATATTTAAGCTGAGGAAGACTTCTCATGAACCGTCACTCCCAAGTGCCTGCTGTGGCCAAGGCGAAACCAGGCTGAAATGAAGGCTACAACTCAGCCCTTACCTGCTGTCTGTCAGGGTGCACGTTAGCAGGGAGCTGGTATGGAGACCAGGACCAGCATATCACTGGGACCTCTGAGCTGGCAGGCCAAGAGCACACCCCAGCAGGAAGACACTTTGGTTTTTTGTTTGCTTGTTTTTTCTTGACTAAATTTAATTTATTTTTGATGATTACAGAGTTGAGAAGAATGTATACCCATATGGACCATTGATTCAGATGGAGAGGGTCAAGGTATGGGTGAAAGCAGATGAAACAGTTGCTGTAAATTTTATTTTATCTGTATCTGAGAGTAGGTGGGAGAGAAGGGGAGAGGGCTGCTCCTGGGGATCTAATCGCATCAGTACCCTGAGACAGTGGACAGCAAATCGATGTCATCCTAGGATCCACAATGGGGAGCATGTTCTGAGGGTACTGCTTAAGTGGTTTTGATAGTTATGAGATGCTGTTGATTTCCTTGTGCCAAAGATGAAAAAAAATCCTTCCAAGGTCCATTGGCTGACATAGTCCACCTTAGAGTCTCCACTTGCCCAGATACCTGCTGTCAAAGCTTGGCCAGGAGCACAGTCCAGTTTGTTCTATCCTCCATTCTCTGCCATGGGACCATTTGTCCTCTACAGGCCTCAATGAACTGTGTGTCCCCCATGTGCATCTAGGGGTACCGTCCACTGCACAGGCTTCAGCAACCAAAGAGACTCCATTCAAATACACGCTTTCCAAAGTTAGACCACAGATTTTGTGATTTTCCCTGTGGTTGCAGTTTTGAGTCCAATTGGGTTGGGGTCCCAAAGAAACTTCACCTGAGGTGACCCCAGACCTGGCTCCTGTGTCAGCCAGTGTAGGGTCTGGCTCAGTCCGTCTCCTGCATTAGCCTATACATACAGTAGTAGTTGTAGTTACCCAGTCAGATCAGTCCCCAGCCCCATCTCATATGCAAACCAATGGATGCTGCAGTCCAGCCTAAGGCTGGCCACCACACACTCTGCCCTCACATACACCAGCCGGAACTGTAACCCAATTGGAGTGAGCCCCAATAAATCCCACCAGGCCTGTCTTCAGCCATGGTTCCTAAACATGCCAGAAGGTGCAGCTGACTGATCTGGTCTATTCCACATCCCATTTGGCTCTTATACACACCAATAGATGCTGCAGCCTAGCTCAGCCCAACCAACCCTATTTGACCGGTATGTTCAGAACATGCTCCACATCAGGAATCCTAGGATGACATCGAGTGGCCATCCTCTATGCCTGAGTTGTGGTTAGGCCACTGGGAACAGCCCTCTCTCCTTCTCTCCCTCCTATCCCCAGATACAGAAAAAAGTGCTGTCTAGCCAAGCCCACCCCAGCTCTGGTTCTTTGTTTACCAGTTGGAGCTGCAGCCCATGAGAGGGGTGTCCACAGTTTTCTAGTAGGCCCACACCCAACCCCGGATCTTAAATTTTCTGAGTGGTACTACAGTCTAGTGTGACAAGTTTGCCCCATTCCAGCACTTGCCAGATGATGCTGTGGCAAAGTCAAAAACGCCTGCACATACTCTGGCTCATGCAAGCACCAATGAATTCAGTCACTTAGTCCATATGGCTCTCCTCCTAAGCCACTTACTTGCAGTCCAACAGGTGTTGTAGCCCTACCCAGCCTAGTCTGCCCCAAATCTCAGCTTTCATGCTCACCAGTGAGCACAATGACCCAGCAGGGGAGCTCCTGTAGCCCCACTACTCGGCTTGCCCTGCCTGAACCTGATTCTTGCATGTACTGGTAAGTGCTGTGGCTCAGTTTGGCATATGACCCTCCTCCCTCAGCATTCATTGGCAGACACTGCACACTGTCTCTACCCAGCCTGCCCCCAGTACCAGCTCATGCCCATGGGTGCTAAGCCTAGCCCATCCCAGCCAGCTCCCACATCCGACCCTAATGTGAACTGGCTGGAATTGTGGCCCAACACAAACCGGCCTACTCCCCATCCTGACTCTCACACCTGCCAGTGTGTGTTGCAGTCTGGTCAAGCCTGGCCCATCCCCACAGCTGACTAACATGGATGCTGACATGTACTGTAGCTCAGCCTGTCCTGGACTGCCCCAGCCTCAGATCTCACACTTATTAGCTGGGAATGCATCCTAAAAGGGGTTCCCCAAACTCCTCCCTCAGACCAGGCGTTGGGCTCAGCCTGACTTGACTCACTTCCAGTCCTGACCTTCTCTGGTAGGTACTGAGACCTTGCCAAATTGACCCACATCCATTCTGGCTCTCACAGCTGGGTACTACAGCCCAGCCCTGCCTAACCCACCCATCCTATACTCACTCTGTCATGAGCACCAGTGAGTTTGAGAGCTAATCCAGTCTGACACACCCCAGACCCATATGCTGAGGGATACTGCAGCCATGTCCAACACAGTTCATCCCTCATTCCTGCTCTCATGCTCAACAGTGAGAATCACAGCCCAGCGGGACATTCCTTTATTTCCCCAAACAGGCCCACTCCCCGTCACGGATCTTGTGCATGCTAGTAGTTGCTCGACCAACCCAGCATGGCCCATCCCCTGGGTTGGCCTTTGCCTTCAGATAGTGCAACCTGCCCTTGTCCTGCCCTCAGTCTAAATTCTGGATAATGGGTACTGAAGATTAGCTCTGCCCACTCCATCCCTACTTCTGGCTCTCATACAAGCACACAGATACATAAGCCTATCCCAGCATGGTACACACCACATCCTGGCTGTCATGCATGCCAGTGTGCTACAACTTGGCCTGACCTTGCCCGGTCTGTCCCCTAGTTAGTGTACACAGCTGATGAATGTGGAATTATCACTGCCTTGTCTGGCCCACACACTGCCCCAGCTCTCATGCTCACTAGTAGGAGCTACAGCTTAATAAGACAATCCTCCAAGATCCCCAAGCAGCCTTGCTTCCAGGTCTGGATCTCATGGTTGTCAACATGTGCTAATGCCCTGCCTATCTAGTCCACTCCCCAGTCTCAGTCTCTGTGAGTGCTGGTGGATGCTGCATCATGGCCTGACCCAACCCAATTCTTGGGTGTACCTGCAGGTGCTACAACTTGGGTCAACCTGACTTACTATGAACATCAGTTCCCATGAGTATTGATGAGTTCCATGGTCATGCATAGCTTGTCCATCACCTTCTCCAGCTCTTCCACAGACCAGTGGGTTTTGCAGTCGCTCAGGAATGAGCCCACAAATTCCCCTCAGAGCCTGCTCAAGACTGGTTCTCTTGCATATCAGTTAGTGTCATGGCCCAGCCTAACATGACCCACCCCTGCCCTGATGCTCACTGGCATATCTTGTTAAGGTCCAAAATCGCCCCTCCGTTGAATAGCAAAGAACCAGACGTGGATGCAATCAGCATGCAGAGTTTATTGAGCTGGCTAGCCATGGTCAAGCTCTCACATGGACACGCAGGACCGGTGGATGAAGCAAGACCCCGAGCTAGGGAAAAGCCAGATTCTTATAGGCCAGTTTGGCCGTTACAGCAAAGCCTGTGCCCGCGAAAAGCACTCCAATCATTTTAAAACAAATATGAAACACTCCAATCAATTAAAAGCCCGCAAAATGCTTCAAATCTCTATTCATCATGACAAGACAAAACTGTTCTAATCTAAGGGGTTACAGATGCAAAGCAATAGGTAACATATCTGTGAAATACAGACCATGGGGCTATTTTACCCTTATCAGGGCCACTGACCCTTACTTACATCCTGAGCCTGGGTGCGGGGGACAGTGGGCTCTTGCTCTTACTCTTATCAGTGCCTGCAAAAGACCCAGTGACTTCTTTTTACTTTAAATTCAAGTTGCTTTTGACTTACTCAACCCACTCCTAACCCCTTTTAACATCTTGGTTGCCTCTAACAATCTGTGTCCTAGTTCTACCAGGCAGGACCCCCAACCCTAACTTTCACGTGTGCCAGTGAGGCTGTAATAGATGCCAGCTAACCTACCACCGGTCTTCCACATGGGCAGGTGTCCTGGTCTGACCCAAACACATCTCTTTTTTCCCCTACTCCAAACCAGACAGTCTCAACCCCCTTGTTTTGCCTGCCATTGTAGTAGCAATGTCTGTGGAAGTCCACCAGAGGTCATTCCTCACCTATAATATGTTTCCTCAACAGTCCCTCCACCCACAGGTCCCCCAATCCCTTTGCTGGGACAATTCACAGCCACCATGTCCACAGCCAAGTCGGCCGTATTCCCAGGGCCTAAGCCTGGCCATCTCTGAACCTCTGGGAATCTACACCCCTGGGATTCACCTTGAAAACAGCTCCCAAGGGAGACCCTGTGGGTCACAGCACAGTCTGGAATGGAGCCGACATCAGGACAGTTGTCAGAGGCAAGGGCACCAGGAGCCCATGGCCACAGAATAGCTGAGATTTTGTGGAAAATCTGAGCACAGCCTCCAAACCCCATTTTTCAGAGTCTTACAAGTTTGTTATCTTAAAACAAATGTTTCTCTTTTTATTATTTTAGAATAATAATAATTATTATTTTATTATTTTTTATTTGAAAGAGTTTCAGAGAGGTCATCCATCTGCTGGGTCATTCCCCAGATGGCTGCAACAGTCAGGGCCGTGTCAAATCAATGTAGGAGCCAGGAGCTTCTCTGGGTCTCCCATGGGGGTGGCAGTGGCCCAAGACATGGACCGTCCTCTGCTGCAATCTCACGCTATTAGCAGGGAGCTGGATGGGAAGTGAAGAAGCCAGGACAGACCCTCGGGGATCACATGAGGCACAGAGGTGCCGAGCACTGCGTCCTCCTGGGTATGGCTTACCTGGTGACTGTTCTGCAGCATTCTGCATGAACATGACTTTGACATATGAAAAATAAAGCCTGATTACCTCCCTCCACAGTCTCATCATCTGGTACTAAAATCTAACATTTCCAAGGATCCTTTTAATTATCTCATCACATTGGCATTTAGAAAGCTTGTGTTTGGAGGCTGGCACTGTGCACAGTGGGTTAGGCTGCCACCTGTGACACTAGCAGCCTATTAGTGCACTGGGTTCAGTCCTGGCTGCTCCACCTCCAATCTAGTGCCCTGCTACAGGCCTGGCTCTGCCCATTCTGGGTGTTTGGGCCTCTGTAGCATGTGGGATGCCAGAAGAAGCTCTTGGATCCAGCTTCTACCTGGCTTATCTAGTTCTTCCTAATTATTTCAAGTGAATAAATAGATCCTTTAAAAAATGGAAAAAAAAAGAACTTTTAAACTCAGAGATCTAATTCTTCCTACCTGTGACTGCCAAATGGAATATTATACTATGTTGTTATTATTATGTATCTTATTATATGACATACCAGTATACTCTATATTATGTTAGCTTTCCACACCTACATTGCCATGGCTTAAAGCTGCTCCCTGCTACAGACAGATCACCTCAGAATGTACCTCCAGTACTTCCCAAGGTCCCCTTGGCTGTATTCTCTGAAGACCCAGGGCCGTGTCTTTGCAATTTCTCACCCCAGTTTCAGCCACTGTGACCTGACCGAATGGCCACTCCATGTGGCTGTCTGCATGATACTCACTCCTGCCAGCAATGCTGGTGCTTCAGGACTGAGACTGGTAACACACACTTAGCTGTTTCTTCCTAGATGTGAAAACTTGGCTGGCCTTCTCCCAGCACAATAGAGACAGAAGTGATGAACAGATTCCCCAAGAAGCCCAGGGATAGGAGGAGGTTGAAGGACATGGAGACTAATGTGTAGCCTACAGTAGGGGAGACTTTGTCACATTGCAAGAGGAATTCACTAGGAGACATTTGGAGTTTGCAGGGAGATGGGTGGCTTTCAGAAGCACATCCTTGCCTGCCCTGCCCCAGGGGCTACCTCTGGATGGGAGGGCCCAGCTGCTCCACCCAGAGGTCAGCCCCAAAGACCGGAAGACCCAGTATGAAGCAGAGTTTCCCCCACTCCTTGTAATATAGAGTTTAATGCCTCCAGCCTCATTCCCAATCCAGGATAATTCAAGTGACACTGGGCAGGTACAGTCCCCTTCAGGAGCACTAGACCTTCCTGACCAGGCTAGGTGCCCATTAAGAGTCTCCAGTGTCCACAGACCCATCCTTTAGGGTGAGCCTTCCTGTTGCCATTGAACACTGATCCATGTGGTGATTTTACTAATGTGCCTCTCCCCACCCAGACCACAGAGACAGTTCCATTGGGACACGGAATTCAGCATCATGGCATAGCAGCCAAACTGTCTGTTTCTCAAGTAACTTTTTAAAAAGAAAAGTTAAGAGTATGAAACATATGCCAGTATGTCTACTACTTTTATGCAAACTGTATTGATCTTTTGCCAGTGTCGGTGCTGGAAAGTATTTTGGAAGCACCATGAGATTTTATACATGAGATTTGGGTAGCTCCAAGATAAAGAAAATATCTTGCTGGTCATTAGAACTTCTTCTAGGAATTCATCCAGAAAAAGTTGGATTTGGAGGGAGATACCCAGATATCTGACCCCATCTTCCATTAATGTACACCAGTAAAAACAGAGGCAGCAACCTGCCTAGATAAACAGCCTATCCCTAGTCCCCAAACATCCTCACATACTGGCTACAGATTCTTTATGATACTGGGTCTATTCTTGCATCCCTTTTTGGTGGTGAGGCAAACAAAGATGTAAGCTCCCTTGTGTGAATTTTTTTTTTTAACCCATGGATGTTCCTTGGCTTCTGAAATGGACCAGAAGCAATATTATCTACTCTATGTGGGTGTCAACAAGGAAGGGATTGCAAGGTTTGAAATGATGTTGGGGGACCCAGCACATCTCAGTCTAGACCTTTGATAGCCCTTGATGTGGAAAATTGGGACACAGCTTCCTGGCATGGTGGTCATGTCTGTTCTTCCTGTCTAGGAGGATCACTGGGATTTGGTGTTCATCTGGAGGCAGATCTACACCATGGGATACTCCCTGTCTCTAATCTCCCTCTTGCTGTTGCTCACCCTCTTTCTGGTGTTCAGACGCGTGGCATTTCTCTGACCATACATCACATACATCTGTGGCGTTCTTTGCTCACTGGCTCCCTAGCTGGCACGTGGTGGAGCCAAAATCATAAATTGGCATCCAGTTTAGGGCTGGGATGAGGTAGTGTTGTGAGTTTAAGCCATTGCTTGTAGATACCAGCATCCTGTATCTATGGAGTGCTGGTTTGAGTCCCCCACTGCTCTGCCTCTGATCTATGAAGAAGCAAGATCACATAGCCCAGCAGTCAAGCTCTGGGATCTCCATTGTGACCTCTGTCCTTAGCAGGAACCACACAGGCCCCTCAAGCCTAGACCCATTGGCTTGAGCCTTTCTATCCTGAGGAAAGGCATTTAGTTTTCTCCTTGTATGGAAAACTCCACTGCACACACAACTACATTCACATGAACCTGTTTGCTTCCTTCATCCTGAGAGCCACGACTATTCTGGTGAGGGACATCAGCATCCACAGACTTCACTCCAAGAAACCCGTACAGAGAATGGTTAAATGGCCTATGTGTCAGAGGTAATGTCCTCCCACTGGATGGGTCAGTACTGGCAATCAGAGAGCAGGTGGATGGAGCTAGGGAAGAGAAGAAGGTGGTAAAGGCCTTCTGGTTAAAGAGGCAGCAGTAGACTGAAGGTGGTAATCTCCAGTTTATGAAACTCCAAGACAAATAGCCCACAACAGTTGCTGTTGGTCTGTCCTAGGATGGGGAATTTCATCACCTGTACATGAGAGAATTGAAGCAGTTCAACTTCTCTCTACAGTGGTTGTATTTTTAAAACAGCCATTTTTCCACATGGAAACTTGCACTTTTTTTGCTAGATTTATTTTTATTTTAAAAGCAGAGTTAGAGAAAGAGAAGGAGAGGCAGAGAGAGAAGTCTTCCATCCACTGGTTCACTCCCTAGATAACTGGGATGGCTAGAGCTGGTCTGGTCCAGAGCCAGGAGCCTGGAGCTTCTTCCAGGTCTCACACTGCAGGGTGGCTGCAGGGTCCCAAGCATTTGTGCTATCTCCCATTGCTTTCCCAGGCATATTAACAGGGAGCTGGCTTGGAAGTGGAGCAGCAGGGACTCCAATCATTATTCCTGTGGAAGGCCAGCAAGTATTGGTTTAATCCTCTCTACCACCACACCAGTTCCCATGACATTCTCTCTAAAGCCTTTTAAGGTGTCTTGGATGTGAGGTGATCTCAGCTGTATTTTCAATTTTAGCCCTGTTACTGATTATTTGCAACTTTACCTTTTTGTGTTTATACCTTGGATATCCTTGCCAGAGGTTCCTCAATTTTATCAACTTCTCAATGAAAACTCTTTATTAATTATATTCTATTTTGAGGATAGTTGATTTGGCTGAAAAGGGTCAAGGGCTACAGGAAAGGAAGGTGGATGGGATCGTTTCCACAGTCTTTTTTTTTTCCTTCCTGTGTCTGGGAAGCAGCGGGGAAGGATAGGCAGAGAAGCCACACACGGCCTCCTAAATGCCTCTGCACCCTGGGATGGAGGACAGCCACCTGACACCACTCCAGTATTCCTGATGTGGGATATGAACTGAGGGTTCTGCTCAAGAGGTTTTGATAGATCAACAGTTCCAAATTACTACTAATCTTTCCTCTCCAAGCACAACAAAATCCCTCCAGAATCCACTGGTTGAAATAGTTCACTCTAGAGTCTTCGAGTCTCCATTTGCCCAGGTGTTATAGGGTTTTTGACCCTGAATATGGCAGCAACCTCAATTCTTGTCTTGTAGGAAAGAATTTTCATGCAGACAGAGTTTAGTTTTAAAACAAGATTTATTAGAAAAGTTGAGAAAGGAGACTCCTGTCCTAGTGACAGGAGGGGCCTTTGAGATAGAAAGGACCTGTTAGTTATTTAAAAAGGTGTTAGTTATTTAAAACAATTTGAGTTCTAGTTCATACGATATTACACACAGCTAATTCCCACAACCTGGTTCTTTATCGTGAGCTGAAAACACCAGACGCAACGAGGTGTCTTAGGAGGTTTATTCCAGTGGGGCAGGAACAGGGGTGTGGTGTGAATAGCAGGGAAGAGGGGAATAGCAGGTAAGGGAAGCCAGAAGGAGAAGAGAGAGAGACAGAGCCGTACTGGGGGGCCTTTTTGTCTGCAAGGTGTGGGGGGTGGGGATTGGGAGGGTTTGAGGGCAGGACCCAGGGGATTGCTACCTGCAGGTGAATGCCTGGGGATGATTGGTGAGTGGGCGGGGTTGGGGAAGGGGTTGAAAGATTGGGGGTGGGATTCTCAGGTGGAAGTCATTAGTTGTCTGAAGTACTGCCTGGCTTCTCTTTGTTGAAGTCTAAAAATAACAAAACATATTATAATTATAATCGTTCCCAACCTAGCAGGTCATGAGTCCAGTTAGAAGCCCAGTTGGAATACTTGAGCTTTCAAGCTTAGATATAAAGAATTGTCAGGTTTCAAACCTTTGTCAGAGTAAACATTACATTAGATTAAAATGATGGACTAGATTTCTATCAGTTTAACTACTTCAAGTCCCAAATTTCAAAACATACCCAATGAATGCAATGGAACACATGAAACCTTTTGAGTTGTATGAAATTGTTATCTGAAACAATGAAAGGATTAGCATGTGGCATCAGAATGTAAACCCATCACAGGTCAGGTAAATGTAAGCTGACTTCTCAACTAACCTTAACAATTATTGCATTTGACATTTGAAAATGCTACAGTAGTTTTGAATCTAGCTAAGAAGCGTGCAAGTGCTAGATTTTCTTAACAAGTTATACTTTACCAATTGTTGCAAGCCCTAAGAGTTTCAGGAAGACATCTAACCTAGAACATAAAACACAGCACTCAAAGCATTCTGTTACAAGACCTGCTAGTCACACTGTAGATGGCACAAGATTTAAACTAGTTTTCATTTACAATAACCCAGCAGTTTACACTATTCCAACAAGATTTTACAGAACTTTATACACTTAAAGTCAGAGGCAAGCAATGTACTAATTTATAGAAGAAATCCCAAATAACTTGGCAAATCGTGAGCAAGACATCAAATCTGCCTCAGGGCAGAAAGGGCATCCTACCTCAGTGAAGTCTAGCAAAAACTGAAGAGGGAGATGGCAAACATACCCTGTTGGGAGCCTGGTCAGTGATGCAGACTGAGCAGTTACAGGCTAACTAACTTTTCCCTAGAAATGGCTTCTTTTCTGAGCTTCTAGATTTCTATCTGTTACCTGAGCTAATGTGGGGCTCCTGAGAGACCCTGATGGTCACCCTAAGAGAGGGAAGAAGCCAAAGCTAGCTAGGACAGAGAAGGCAGTGTCCAGATGGAAACTTACAGTTTTCCCTTCCACTGTGAGAACCACCCATGGCTCTTGGATGCTGTTCCAAGGTGTCACCGAAGTCCATGGATGGCCTTGAGCCTGTGCAGGTTCCTGGGCTGCTTTTGTCCCATGTGGGAGATCCAATGGGAAATTACTGAACTGAAGTACTTAGCCTTCAGGGGCAGCCATATCTCCAATGACCTCGTTGGTAGTTGGGACATGGCCCTGGGCATCCTTTCTGGTCCTTGGTGAATTGTCCCTTGCTTCTGCAATGCAGAGCACTTGAGAGTCCTCCAGGGGTCTCACTGGAACCAGGAGCACACACCTCTCTCATCCTGCTCTGCCATGGGATCCCCTCTTGGTCTCAGAGATAAAAGACCATGGTGACCCCTTTAAGAGGATATCAGGGCACTTTTAGGTCCCATTTGTAAATCTCTAAAGCTCTTTCCTAAAGTCCAGGACAGTTAAGAATCTGTTATCTATATATCCCCTATTCTCTACATAGAATCTAATGGAATATACTCAAAGTCATTCCTCAAGCATTTTAAGAAGCTGGACGATTTTTCTGTGGCCCTAATCTCAAGGAATTATTTAAATCAAAATTAAGAGATTTAGTTTGGCAATTCTCATCTATGAACATTTTCATCCATAAGTCAATTCGAAGACTACATAGCTTGGCACATAAACCTGCACATGCATACCAGGTAACATACATTATAAACAAGACAGGTTTTGTAACAGCTTTTTGAAAAATAATTTTAAGTTTTAAAAAATGGTTTAAAGTTACCAGTATTTAGAATTACATCTTGTTCTCAGTAACCCAAATTAAAGATGCTTTCAGTTGGAACCTGTAGCTTACTGTTTAACTTTAGCTCTATCTGCAATGGGTGCAGTAGTATCTATTGGAACCTAGAAACAACAAATGTAAACATCTATTTACTTCACACTGCACACTGTGGAACCATCTGTAGGACGTTACACACACTTCTACTGTTTAGGCTTTCAGGCCTTGTTCACTAGGATAACAACTGTGACTAATAATACAATAAATTCATTAGACTTTAGTGATATTTGACAGTTGTGTCAATAGCAGTCTGTTAACATTTCGTTACTGCAACATAAAGTTTATATCACTTCACATCTTAACAGCACCTTTTGATAAAATCCAAACAGCCTAATCAGTGGTCATCTACAAAACGAGATACGTTCTTTTTGACATTCTCATGAGGCCTCACTGGGAATATCAAAAATCAGTAAGTTTGAATATTTGAGTTTTTAAATGACTGTTAAATGACTGTGAAGGCTGGAGCTGGTTGAATATCGCCCAGGCTTTGGCCATAGCCATGGGTGACATTCAACGCCTAGAGCCACCAGGAGCCTCAGCTCATCTCCCACTACCTGTGTGGAAAGGTGAGACCCAGGCCCCGACAGGCGCAAAACAGGAAACGACAAGCAGGTGCAAAAAGAAAACGAAAGAGTCTTCCAGCCTCCGCATGGGGGCTGGAAGGCTCCAGGACCAGTAGCGTCCCATGCCTGGATCGCACGTGGCCACTACCATGCGCGCGACTGGAGCCGGTATCAGGCTTGCTGGAGCGCCATTTGGAGGTAGGCTCTGCCTGCTGGCCTCCCGGCCAGGGACCTCTGGGTTTTGGTTTCTATGATTGCTGATTAGAATGCTCCATGATGAACCCTCAGGGCTTTGGGTAATATGACCTAATATGGTCTCAACCCATGTGTTTTTCTTTTTTTTTTTTTAAAGATTTATTTTTATTATTTTTTCATTGGAAAGGCGGATATACAGAGAGGAGAGACAGAGAGGAAGATCTTCCGTCCGATGATTCACTCCCCAAGTGAGCGCGACGGGCCGATACTATGCCGGTCCGAAGCCAGGAGCCTCTTCCGGGTCTCCCACGCGGGTGCAGGGTCCCAAAGCTTTGGGCCGTCCTCGACTGCTTTCCCAGGCCACAGGCAGGGAGCTGGAAGGGAAGCGGGGCTGCCGGGATTAGAACCGGCGCCCATATGGGATCCCGGGCGTGCTAGGTGAGGACCTTAACCACTTGCGCCACCGCGCCGGGCCCAACCCATGTGTTTTTAAAATTGTATAACCAAATATATTTTCAAAACCTTTTACTACTCAGAAATTGGGCGGGAGAGCAAAGAAACCTTCCATCTCCTGTGAACGTGTGAGGAATCTGTGCAGTGTAACCTCTCAAGCACATAACAGGTAACTTGTAGACAATAGATTCAAGACAACATTAGACAACAGTAAAACTACAAAGACATATAGGGGGAATCAAGAGCGACCCTGACAACCTATTAACAGGAGGTCATGTGCACAGAGCAGTGGGGGACCAACAGAGTGGAGCAGGTGGACAGGAGGAGGCTTGTATCCCAAACCTGGAGTTCCCGGATCCCCACCACAGGCTATCAGTATGGGCGTCAAGGACTACATCCCAACTGCCAAAGAGACCACGGGGGACTGGAATGCTATCTCTGATTCTTACTTAGCTCCAACTTTGAGTCCCCACCCTCTCTGCAATGACCATGAGGGACGCTCCAGAGCGCCCCCCCCAACACACACACACACACACACACACACACACACACACACACACACACACACAAATTGGAATGGATAGGCAGAGAACAACAAGGAAGGCTTGGTCAGCATGAACTCACACACACCTTACTAGGTAGGACACGGGGATTAAGTACTCCTCACCAAGGTATGGAAGATTTC
The DNA here is from genome assembly GCF_017591425.1 of Ochotona curzoniae. Lineage (NCBI taxonomy): Eukaryota > Metazoa > Chordata > Mammalia > Lagomorpha > Ochotonidae > Ochotona > Ochotona curzoniae. The sequence goes on from NW_024466192.1 coordinate 98,745, forward strand.
TCTGCACACCCTTCCTAAAACTGTTTCGCACCTCAATTGTTGAATTGTCATTGAAATAGTCACAGGAAGTTAAGACCATGCATCCAATTTTGACAAATTGGTTGCTCAATACTTTGTCAATTTATCCCTTAACGTTATATATTGTTGCTGATGTTATGTTGGGGCTTTTAATTGACTGGGATTCTACTCTGTTGGTTCTGCCTTCGGACCAGGGAGGGTCTCCCCAAGAAGCCGCTGAACTTGACTGGACAATGAGATGCTGGACTTTATGCTTGGTATATGCTTGCAATGAAGGAATCTCAACTAAACCTGAACTGTGGTTGTGCAGCGGTGGGGGAGGAACCCACCATGGGGGGATGGTTGGGAGAGGGGTGGGGGAAATCCCAGTGCCTATATTGAACTGTGTCACATAATACAATAAAAAAAAATGACTGTGAAGCGTGTCAAATAAGCTTAAAATGTCTGGTAGATCAATTGATTGTTGAACACAAATAATCCCACAACTTGGAACAACTTCACAATTAGAAAAGATTTTGACCAATAAGCATAAGCACCAGTATACATTAGCCACGTTTGAAACTTTTACCAAGGACCTTTGTGATCATGCCAGTATTCATTCACTTTAAAAGAGCATACAAGCTCACACGTAGAATTTGCTCCTCTTTATGGCAAGCATTGCTCTAGATATACACAAGTGACATTACAATGTGCTTTCCATGATCTAAGTTATCCCAAATGACAATCATATCCAAATTATTTTAAATGACATTTATATTATCTCAATTTTGTCACAGTCTTTGGGAGTTCCAGGGATCCGGCTGGAAATCCCAAGGTCTGGAAACTTGGTTTAGAAATGAAGAATTTAGAAGTCTAAATGAGTTAAAAATCAGTCACACGCACACTGAATTCAAAACAAGGACTACTATGACCAAACAAATATATACATAAACACCAAGCACTTCAGAACCGAGAGACATAATCATACATAATGTAAAACTCTCAAATCCTTTGTAATTTCCCACAACATCTTCGACATCAACCTGAAAATATTTTGTAAAACAAGCACATGGGTTTATCTTATGCTTTGGAGTAATTTAACAGTGGGTTAGGACAACTTTATACCAGAGTATTTGATATATAACTTAATTTACATTAAGTTACAGAACAAGTTGCATTTTTTCTTTTCCTCTTTTCTTTTTAAAAGAAAGGCTAAATCACTTAACTCTTACCTCACCCCTCTCAGCTAAGGGGTGGGAGGGAAAGCTAGAGAAATTTAGGCACTTAGGATGGCTGGGTGTGGTCAAGTCAAAAGAAATTGGGAGAGCTAGTTAGGCCAAGGGTTAAAACAGTAAAAAAGTTTTAAACAGTAAATCTTTGCTACCCAGTGAGGAGAGCAAACAGAGACCTTCAGACAGAGGGGGGGTGGCAGGGAGAGAAAAGGCAAGATGGCGGACAGAGGGAGAGGGTGGGGGCTGACTGCAGATGGAGGAGAAGATGGGGGTTTCTTAGATGACAAAATAGATGGGGAAAGCACGTGGTGCCAGAGCCCTGGAAGAGGGCACTGGGGTTTCCTACTTCATGGCTAGAAAACTATGGAAAAGGCAGAAAACTGAGAGGAAAGAGTGAATGAGGCCTTCCCCCATTTTCCGAATGCCTGCAGTAGTAAGCTAGATTCCAGAGGATGTCTGGATCCAAAGCGCCATTAACCGGCCACTTGGGGGAGTTAGCTAGGGAATACTGGGGCAAATCCACATTACAGAGAAGTATCAGAGTTTTACATATTAGATAATGAGCCAATTGAAGGGTTTCTAAATTTGCTAGAAGACAGTATAAGGGGATGTTGGGAGAACTGGTGATGAAAAAATAGCTCCCATGATTAAAACTCAGGACTGATTACCACAATGGACCCAGTGGTCCATGAAAATGACCCAGTAGTCAGACCCAGTGGTCAGGAAAAGATGGCTCTCATAGAAGGTCGTCACTCCTACGTAAGGGACAAGCCAGGCCCCCAAACACCGCCTGTATCTAAAGTCCAGCAGCCCAGCAACAGCCCAGCAGCCTGACTCGGAGGTACAGGGGGCCGCTGCAGCGCAGTGGCTGGAGGACTTCCAGCCCAGGAGCTAAGAGACATGGCACCTGGCTGGGGTTTACAGAACCAGTCTCCCAAAAGCTAAAAGTGGAAAATCAGACCTAGTGGGATATTCGAATAACTCCTTACAGAGATGCTGAAGTTGCTCTTATAAATCTTTCACAGCTGCACCCAGATTTAATGGTGCTGATGGCACAGGTGGCACAGAGGGCTCTGTGCCTGGCCAAAAGTGATTTTTGGGTGGAGGATCCTCGGAAGACTAACTTCCATCCTCTTCCCCTTCCTCCTCCTCCTCCGAGGACTCTAAATCTACTTCATGCAATTTCTTCAGACTTTGTCTGGTCTGGGGTTCCTTCTCCCTTTAACCCTGGTTTGGGGGTCCCTTCTGCCTTCTTATTCTGGTTTGCAGCTCCTTCTTTGTTACCCTGGTTTGGAGTTCCTTCTGTCTACTTGCTCTGGTTTGTGGCTCCCTCCCCCTTCTTACAGATATTTTTTGAAGGAAGGGTTGCACCACCGCTTGACAGGATGACAAAGCAATATTTACCAAGCACCAGAGGGAAAAGGTGGCTACAAGGAAAGCAAACCATGGGAATACATCACAGTTTCAACGAACTTCTGTGAGGCCTTAAGCCTAAGGTCGGTGCCTTGTGAGTGGAGCAGATCTCGCATTCCCTTAATCATATGCACTTTAGCAAGTTCTTGCCCCATGATAAATTTTACTTATGCACCTGCAAAATTTTTAAACTTGCCTTAGGATTTCCGGACTCCCTCAGATTGTCCCTCTTGCCCCAGGATGGGGAGAAGTTCTGGGATGGAATTAATTATGCCCCTCCAGAGTTTTTAAATTCTAAACTTGCCTCCAGATTTCCACGGTCCATCAGATTGTCCCCCGTACTGTGCCTCACATTAGGCGCCATTTGCTCTGGCCAGCAGAGCCAGTAATGTGGACTCAGAGAGGGTCTGGGGATGAGGCACCCACAGGAGACCAATGGTGTTGGATGTCTCCCCAGGGCCTCCCTTTATTACTCCTTATATACTCTTTCCCCCAGATCCTTTAACCAAACAATGGGATGCCAATGAGTCCCATTAGACCAGGTGCTTTCAGCTGCCAGCCCATTTCTTGAAGTGCTCAGCTTAAGGAGTGCTAATCAACTCCTTAGCCCACAACAAGGACCCAGGGGATTGCTACCTGCAGCTGAATGCTTAGGGATGATTGGGGAGTGGGCAGGGTTGGGGAAGGGGTTGAAAGATTGGGGGTGCGATTCTCAGGTGAATTGGCGGGTTACATCTGATTGGTGGATGGCTAGACCAGAGCTGTGAGGAAGAGGAAATGGCACCAGGTCCAGGGTGGGCTATTCGAATAACTCCTTACAGGACTCTTACCCCCTGCCATAGTGGCAGGAGGAAAAGTGGAAAAAGAGACCCATATTAATGATGGGGAAAGCACCTTTTAAGGGTTTGCTTCAAAGGGGATTTTCCAAGGACAAAAAGAATTTCCTTGTCCCCCTGGTATCTGGCTTTGGGGCAATGCAGGGCCCGGTCTCCCAAGGGTTAACTCCACAGCTTAGCTTGTTTCTCAAGGTGTAATAGGATGGACAATCTTGGCCTGATACATTTAGTTCCTGGCTTAACCGCAAGTTCCTGCTTCCCTGCTTCCTGTTTATCAAGATGTCCCTTCAGGTCTTAGGAGCTGCTTGAGCATTGGAAAAATACTGGGAGGAATCAGAGAGCATAAAAGGCAGACTGCAATTCAATAAAGTGGCATCCTCTTTGCACGAATGACCCAGGCGTGTTGTCTTCTTTGTAACCCTAGTCCCTCTGCTCGACTCGAGGTACAGGGTGACACAGGCGTTGCTGACAGATGGAGGTTCCACTGAGATTGAGAAAGAGGATTCGATGAAGGGTTGTCCCAGGAGGCTGGCCAGCTGAATAAGGTAAGTGGGACATATTGTAAGCCTTTCCTAAACTGGTAGGAGAGAGTTTTATTTTGAAATATAGCTAGGTTTCAGATTTATTTTGAAATACAGTTAGGTTATAGATTTATTTTGAAGTATAGTTAGGTCTTGGTGGATAATTTCTCCTTGTAAATGATGATAAAATGGGTTCAGCCTTCTCCAGGAATAAATTGGTCACTGAGCTTGAAGAACTTCAACATCAAATGGGGAACGCTGTTGGTCAGAACAGGCTGACCGGAGAATTAAGCAATTCAAGCAAGGTTGATTTAAAAAAAAAAAAAAGAAAGAAAGAAAAGAAAGAAAGAAAGAAAAAAGTAAGAAAGAAACGTGTTTTGTAATTTAACAAAAATAATCTGATATAGAGTGGTCCAAATTCACTGTTAAATTAACCTAAAGCATGAGATGAACCTAAGTACTTGTTTTACAAAATATCTCCAGGTTAAAGTGTGTCGAAGAGGTTGGAAATTGCAAAGGGTTTAAGAGTTACATGTCTCTGTTCTGATGTGTTTGGTGATTGTGCATATGTTTATTTAGTCGTTATTGTTGGTGTTCTATTATTTTTGTCCGGACAAAAACTAGATTTTGTTTTAATACTCTTTCTCCAGTTCTGTCTTTGTCTTGAGTTGTTAAGTTGTTGCTCTTGTTCTGAATTGGGTGCGTGTGACTGATGACAGACGAGATGGGACACACCGTGACTTACCGCCTTTCTCCTGGTAAATAATTTTAGAGAGGCCTAACAAATCTAACAGCTTGTATGACTTTTTCTTGTTGTTTGATCTTCAGTTTACAGTGTTGTCTTGGCATTGATTAGGTCTAGCATACAGTATTCGTTAACATGTTTAATTAAATGTTAAAGGTACTTTTTGTTTAACTCATTTAGACCTCTAAATTCTTCTGTGTTCTAAACCAGGTCCCATGACTTTTAGGGTTCTGGTAGGATCCCTGAAACTCTCAAGGATTGAGACAAAAATTGTCATTTAAAATAATTTGGATTATAATCTCACTATATTATAAAATTATGCTAAATTTGTTGCATACAATGGTCAGAGGTAATGGCTGATACTTCAGGTGGGAAATTGATATGCTAATGTCACTCTTGGCCCTTGGAAGAGACCTGCTGTGGTGAATCCAAGACATGGTGGGGAAAATACCTTTGTATATTTGAGAAAAAAAAGATGACTTGGGGACCCAGAATACCCTAACTGCCTACTACCCAGTCTAACTCCTGCATCACAGGTATTCACTACTAACACTTGGTTGGGGTAGTTGATCAATTTGCCCTATCCTCTGGCATGGTACCAGGTGTCCTCTGCAGGCTCCAATGTACTGCCGTATCTTCCATGTGCACCTGGACATGCTGTCCACTGCTCTGTCTGAGCCACTGAGAAGGTCCAGGTCAAAGTTGGGGTCTTTAAGCTCTCATCCTCCCATTAGCTTGAGAGGCCCACCGCACAAACACAGGTTCCACATGTTCAATGAACTAAGTGGCAGGAAGCCAGCTGCCAGAGGCAAAAATTTCCATGTAGTCAATTAACATAAGGACACAGTGGGAGGCAGGAGTGTGCTGAGCCTCTGGAACCTTTCCCTGCTGTCAAATCAATTGAATGACCAAAAGGAAGTAGGAAGGATGGGGTTTCGAAACCTTCATGTTTCTCCCTATTCTTACTGTCAACCCAGCAAGCAGGTGCTAGCTATCAACCGGCTGCACCCCAGCACACTCACACCCCAACAGCTTATCCTGTGGACAGGAGCTGGTTTCCCTCCAAGTCTGACCCAAAAAGCTCTCCTTCGTGCACTGCAAGGGAGGGTGAAGAGCACAAGGGTGAGGAACCTGACAGCGGGACTTCACCCTCAGCTGGATTCCTCCCACAGACAGGCTGCCCGCAAAGCTGCCAGCAGCACAAAACACGTCAAGTCAATCAAGCAAGCCGCACGTCCCCTGACTAGGTAAGTGTTAGCAGAAAAGCTCAGTGGGTTCTTTCCGCCACTTAATATAGAAATAAGAAGCCAGGAACTGGTCGCAGACAGAGAAGTTTATTTGCAAAGACCAGCTGAGTGGGAAAAAAAGAGGGAAGGGGAAAGTATCTCCCGAGAGAAAGCCGGGACGTGGGGTGTCTCTGTAAAGGAGAGGGAGACACCAAAGGTTTGAGGAAGGGTCCTGGGCTTTTAAACCTTCCCTGACCTCTCCTTGTTGGACAGGAACCCACAGGTAAAAGGGTTCTCCATTGGTGGTCTCCTAACCAGTTAGGAAATGGGTGGGCAATGCTTGTGTCAAACACTTGAAGGTGTGCCAAAATTTCAGCAAGCTTGGATGGTCTCAGCAGGCTTCTGGGACACTGGACAGGCTGTGAGGGCAGGGCCTTGGATTTAGTGATTCCCAGACAGATTTCTGGTCCCTGCAAAAACCATACCCAGGACACTCAAGAGTACTACCGAGATACCCATGCTTTGGGCTGCTTTCTGGACCTGCAGTGAAAGAGAGATAGCATGGCTCAGTGGCAGGGATCTGGCTGGAAACATCCCTATGACCTGTCCCACCGCCAGGTCCTGTCCTATGTGCCCCCTCACAGAGGAAACAGGAAGCAGGGCACGCCTTCCTCCCTCCTTGCCTCTCTCTCCTTCCCCTCCTCTTTCCTCTTCCCTCCCCTTTCTCTTCCTGTTTCTCCCCCTCCCCTACTTCCCTTCCCCTTCCCTTTTCCTTCTCTCTTACCCTCTCCTTCTCCTTTGCCTCTTCTCTCCCTTTCCCCTCCCCTCACTTCACACTCCCTCCCCCTCTCCCTTCACCTCTGTTTCTCTCTATCCCTTCTCTTCTTCCCTGCCATTTTCACCTCCCTTCCCTCGCTGCCACATGTCATCCAAATACATTTTAAAGCAGGGAACAAAAACCCTGAGAAACCACAGAAACGGGAAGATGGACTGCCCCTCCCCTCAGCACAGCTGCCCTGAGCCTTCGAGACCCAGTGTTTGAGAGATCTGGAGAGCCTTTGAGAATAGCTGGGTCAGCCTAGTGCCAGGCATGCCCCAGGCCCACCTTTGCATCATGTGTCCCATCACCCTGGGTGGCAGGCATTTTCGTGCCACCTTCCAAGGTGAAACCTGATGACAAACACTGTCAAGAACAAAATCCCACTAACAGCAGATGTCGACAAATTTGAATGCAGGAATGGCCAGAGATATGGAAGCAGGCACAGACAGCCCATTTTGTTCAAGGTCATGCAGAACCATCTCCAAGTGACCTGCGTGAATGTGGCCAGACAACATTTCATGAAACCTGCAAAGACACCTGAGTAACCAGTGATGAGGGAGCTGGGGCAGAGGCCTGTGAGCAGAGAGCAGGGCAGGGGCAGGGGACCAGCCTGGGCTCAGCAGAGTCAGAAACACAAGAAAATGCAAAGCATGAGATTGAGTGGACAGAGGTGCCAGGGCGGGGCACAAACGAAGTAGAAGACAGTTGCCTCCCTGACACATCCTGCCCACTTGAGCTATGACACTTGGAAGGACAGAGAAGGCTCAGCTCCAAGGCTAGTGCTTGGGAAGAAAACAACTATTAGGTTTGAGTTCAGGTCCAGAAGCAGGCAGCCACACAGAATAAAGTTCAGCTCAAAGTAAGCTTTACTGGGAGCCATCCCAGGTGAGGTTCACTGGTCCAGCACAGGCAAGGGGCCAGGGAAGTTACACTCAGAGGTTGCAGGGAGCAGATGGCAAAGAGAGATGGGCAGTGCTGCTAGCTGGCACTGTGGCTCTCACGGCTGCCTTCTGCTGGAGCCCTGGCTTTATTGCAGGTTCCTCCTTTGCTATATGCAGAGGGAGGCAATGAGGGCACACAGGAGAAGAAGCAGGCTGGACTATCTCAGACCAGAGCCCTGTTCTAGAACGTACACACTATATGATCAAAGCATTTTTCTTTGCCACACCATGCAGGCTACTTTGTTTCTTCGTTGCACCCTGTCTATTTCTCAGGGCCTCACTAGGCAACATTTTAACCAACTCTTCCTAGGCCAATAGAAGCCTCCACTCATTCACATCCTAGCCTAACCCGCTCTACAACAGCTGCTCTTCTACCAGTACTGTAATATCAAAAAGACTGGAAGGATAGGCTGAACAGAAGCATCTCCTGAAGGAGCTGAGTGACTCAAAAGACCAGGAAACTGATCCCAAGCCAGGAACACCCGGTAACCTTGGAACACCAAGCAGCCAGCCGGGTTCCACTGCTCCCTCTCCTTCCTGCCTCCCTCTGGCCACAAACAACACAAGAGAGCTTTACTAGCCTCAATGCCATCTTTGCCAAGGTCAAGCAGATATTCCCATCCAGAAATGATGCAGATGCTGAGTCTGTGCATAAGACCAATATCCACCATCACAACACGTCACAAGCACGCATAAAGTAGGAGCTGCAAACACCCCCATCCCCCACACCTAAAATGTGTAAAAGCCCAGTGCTGTAAACCCTGGGTGGCCATTTCCTTCACAGGGTCACCCGCCAATGTGGACGTGGTAGGGGCTGTCTCCCACCAGGAAGCAGTATGTCAGACTCCTTTTCTCTCTCTTTCTCTCACTGCTGTCTATCTCTGCTGTCTCCTCATAACCATGTCACGAATTCCCTGGCCCACTGCTTGTGCTGAACCAATGAACCTCACCTGGGAGCACTCCCAGTAAAGTTTCAATTGAGTTGAACTTTATTCTGTGTGGTTGCCTGGTTCTGGACCTGAACTCAAACCTAGCAATAACATCTGGAAGTACCTTTAATGAAAGCCCAGCCAGTAAGCACATACCCTGGTCCTGCTCAGACCTAATGAGGGCAGTCCTGGTCAGCAGGACCACTGCTATGCACCATGGGGAGTTCCTACGTTGGTGCCCAGAACAGCAGAGCGTCCTGGAACCTCTCTCTCTGGCATTCCCCCTGCCATTGCAAGCTGCCCAATAAGCGGGAGAAGAATCCTGTGTAAACTGCACAGAGAGGTTTCTCACTGGCTGAGTGAGCTGAATGTGAAATCCTAATGTGAAGAAGACGTTATAGCAGGAGCTGGTAAACTACACCCCGGGACAGGATCCAGTCCGCTGTGCCCATCTCTGAAATAAATGCAGAGACTTGGCTTGCCCGGGGAACACAGCCTTGCCAGACCTACCACTCCCTTCCATGGCCATCACGTCCATCTGCTTTGATTTGGGTCATCCACTCTCATATCACTGTCCCCATCAGAATGTGACAGTTCCAAGGGTGAGAAGTCCTTCTCTGCTGTCTTGTGCATGAACCCTGCTGTACCCCGGGCCCAGTCATGGCAGGTGACCAGAGCCTGGCGTGAGGACATGGTCTAACTCCTGGGTCAGGGGGACCCTGGATGAGAACACACCTGGTCACTGTGGGGGATCCCATAGCGCAGTTCGTTCACAAAATGCTCGCAGTTGTCTTGGGTCAGGGAGTAGGGCACCTCCTTGCCCACCTTCTCCATGGCCCGCTGGACAATCATGTTGGGAGGCAGTGGCTCGTACTTGTCGTCATGCTTGTTATTGACCCGGTACTCATACATCCCAGCCACCTTGGACAGCAGTTCCATCTTCACTATGGCTCTCTCAGCCAAGGGAGATACAACACTGGATATCCGAGCTCCTGCAAATTGATGTATGGGAACCATCATGTCAGCCCAGTGTGGGGTCACCAGGGCTGAGAGCAGGTTCCAGCTGAGGCAGCCTCACTGCTCTTGGCCCCATCCCCAAGGATCTGTCCATATTGCATAGGCTGAAATTCAAGAACAGGTCAAACTGAAGCCTGGATTGCTCTTTGGGAAATCACCAGGGGCCCAGGGGTCTTGTTTCTTTGTGGAACAGGTGCGTCCACATATTCCTGAAAGAATCAGGGCTTGAGCTGGTAGACAACTAAGTCACCATCACCGGCATAGAAAAGTCACTGGCTCCCTGACCAAGACCAGCACAGTGCAAGCACCTGCAAATGAGGGGACATTTGCAATAGTGTGAAAGAGGACCCCTGAGCATGACCAAGGCCCACCCTCAAAATCCTAGCTCACTCCCCATCAACCTTAGCCAGCCATGTCCCACTCGTCCCCCAACCCTGCCCCAGGGCCCTGATCTATCACTTCTAAATGGAAGGCTTCAAGGTAGCTGATGGCTTTGACCTCAAAGCCTCCAGTTTTCTGATTCATCTGTACTAGGAGGACCCTGCCTGTCCAGTTTTACCCAGGCTGCTGAGAAGCTAAAGTGAGACAATGGCTAGTGACTGAGCCTGAAGCTACCAGTGGGAGGCAGATGGACCTTGGGCCACAGACTGAGCAGTCCTGCTGAGAGCTGGGTCCTCCCTGGGTGCTAGGGTCCATCTGCCCTTTCCTGGCAGGCCCAGAGGACATGAACCAGTAGGTGAGGATATTTTTGCTCTTGATTGTATGTGTGTGTGTATGCTCTCAAAAAATAATTAAAAAATAATAATTTATGTTGAATTCTGAGAGCCATCCTCCTTGCTACAGACATAGCTGATACTCCAGCCTCCATATAGAAGTTTCTCTAATGACTGCTTTAAATTCATCAGCCTCAGGGCTGGCATGATGGCTCATCCTCTCTCTTCAAATACCAGCATCCTGTTTGGGTACCAGTTCCTGTTTTAGCTGCTCTACTTCCTGTCCTGCTGCCTGGTGATGACATGAAAAAGTAGTGGAGAATGATCCAAAACCTTGGGACCCTGCAGCCATGTGGGAGACCCAGGGGAGGCTCCTGGCTCCTGGCTTCAGATTGGCTTGATCACAATCCTTGAAGACATTTGGGGAATAAACCAGCAGATGGAAGATCTTTCTGTCTGTCTTGCTCTCTAGAAATCTGCCTTTCCAAATAAATAAATAAATAAATAAATAATTTGAAAAAAGAAATAAAAGTACATTTGAATATGTATTTCTGAAAATTAACCAAAATGGAATGCACAGTTTGAATATAGCCTCAAGCCAAACTCCCAAAGTCACATAACTTCATCCTGATTTCTCCCCAAAATGCTGGCTCTGTACAGAAACAAAGCAAAGCTACTCTCACATGAACAGGATCTTCCACAACTTGTAGCCAGTCAGCTACAAAGATGTTTGGCCAGCACTCCTCACCTTAGTTGAATGTCGATCTCTCGTTCCCAAACAAATCAGGCAATAATGTGTGCAGAGTCTTCAAAAAGTTCATGGGAAACACAAACCATGAACAAACTATGCGTGGATTTCATTTTTTTTTTAATCCAAGGATTCCCTGAGCCTTTCGAAGATCCCTTATACTTCCTCTTTTGTGCTATGTCTGCTCCAAGCCAAGCTTCTTGCCATTTTCAGCTTGAAGTCCCCTCAGTCCTGAATTCTTCTTTCCAGTGTGCAATAAACCTCTCAAAGATACATACACGTGTGTGCACACACCTGCCGTGTAGCAGCCCAGGGCGTACTGGGGAGATCTATTTCACCCGGGTCCCTGCCGTTCAGCAGGTGAGTGGCTTCCAGGGTCCACCATTCTCCATCCCTGCACCTGGTCCTGGGAGGAAGGGAAGTTTATCCTGGCTCCACACAGAGTGCAGCCACGTGCTCCAAGTCAGTCCGTGAGCAGAGCAGCCAGGATCCCCCTGCGTTATGCTTGCATCACACAGCACAGCCAGCCTGGGTGGACTGCTTGAAGGAAATGACTGCTGTTGGCTGTGACTTGCACCTCCTGAACAACCAACATGTAGGCTCTGGGGCATATGGGGGATGCTGAGCAGGTAGAGAAGGTTTGGCTGGGGCTGAAACACTCACCCCTACAAAATGAACCAAGGTCCAGAACCATCTTTCCACCAACTGACAGATAAGAACAGGCAGCCTCTGATACACCCAGCAGGGAAAGGCATGTTCTCCTGTCTCTGTTTTCCCTCCCGATGTAGGTTAGTGTACTTAGAAGGAGAACCCTTACCTACAGGAACCATATGGACCACGTAGCCACATCCCACATAGACGGCCCAGTGTTGAAAGCCAATGATAAAAATCTCAATTAGATCTCCTTCTTTTGGTGTCTGAGAAACCTACAATAGAGAAGCCAGAGACAGGTAGGAGTGAAGCTTTGAAAAGAACATTCTAGAACCTGACCTGTAAGGACTCTTGACTCTGATTGCAGTCTCACTCTGCTCATTGCCTACAGGGTCAAGGGAGCACTCCCCACACCAGGAAGAATCCCTCCACTTGCTAGGGCTGCTGGGCCATGATGGTGTTCCACAGGGGACCTGGAGATGCTTAGGAGGAGGATGGCTGGTAGGAATCAGGAGTGTGAGAAATGGTGCATATGAGCTGGGCATGAACGCACTTGAAGTGCCCAGCATGTGTGTCAGCAAGTGACACCTGAAACATCTCAGTGATGACCACCTGTCACACACGTTAGCCTGGGTCATTTCTGTGAGTCATAGAGCTTCAATGTGCAAAGTCCACAACACCAACCCCAGTGTGGAACACTCGAGGCATGTCCCCCATCGCATCTTTGGGGGAGAAGAGCATTGCTACACCTCAAGAGGAGCAGAATGGGTCTCAGGAAGGGAAGAGCAAACAGTTAAGTCTACAGCAGGTGATGGCCCAAGTGCCTGGGTTCCTGCTCTCGTGTGGGAGGCCTGGCCAGACTTCCTGACTCTCAGCTTCAGCCTGACCCAGCCATGGCTGTGGTTGTGAGCATCTGGAAAGTGAACCAGCTATCTCTCTCTCTCTCTCCTCTCACTCGCTCTCTCAGTTTCTCTCTCTCTCTCTCTCCTGCCCCTCCTTCTCTCTATATTTGTGCCCTTAGCAATCCAGACCATCCCAGGAAACCTGAGATGGCTGACATCTGGGCTCAGGCCAGAAGCAGGGTGACAGATGGCAGGTGTGCCTGCAGTTCCTAATGGGGCAGCGTGCTTCAGCTCAAGCAGAAGGAATGCTGCCCTTGCCACAAGCGTTCTATTTCTGGACCACTCTGAGGTCAGCAATTACCACTCCACTCTCTGACTAGGCTGAGCCAAGCCACAACGGTCAGGTCTGGTCAGGTCTGCCCTGATCAGGAAGCTAAACCATGGCTGGGTGATGCAAAGACCGCTGACTGGGAGCTGAGATCCTATACAGCTGGCAAGACACTGATGGTCAGATCAAGGGCCACCTAGAGGAGTGGGCATTTGGGCACCGGAGACAAGAGACATCTAGGACACCAGCATCCCATTTTTGGGGTGTCTGGACTTGGGTCTCATCTCTGTTCTCCGTTCCAGCTCCTGGGAACCAGAAGTTGATGGTTCAAGTACTCTGATCCGTGTCACAAGAGACCCAGATGGGGTTCTGGACTCCTGACTTCAACCAGGTTAACAGGCATTTGGAGAGGTGAACCAGCAGATGGAAGAGCTTGTTCTCTCCTACCTCTCTCTCTCTTACAAATAAAATCAAAATGAATCATCCCCCCAAAATCAGCTTGATCAAAGAGAGGATTATTTTGAGTTATCAGAAACTCACAGTAACACATGGAATGCATCCTTCAAATACCTTCAAACCCAGATGTACATAGCAATATTTTTAAAATTCACAAGGCATCACTGAATCATGCAGAGGAATCACCATTCTATTCCCCAAAGCTGGTAAATAAAGAACAAGAATTAGGCACATTCTAGATCAACTGTAGTCAAGAAACCTGATTAAAAACCACAACAATGTGCAGAGCAATGGCTCAGCAGTTGATTTTCAAGCAGGATCCTATATGGATGCCAGTTTGTGTCTTGGCTGCTCTGCTTCTCATCTGGCTCCCTGCTTGTGGTATGGGAAAACAGTGAAAGATGGTCCAAAGTCTTGGGTCCATGCACCTGTGTGGGAGACCTGGAAGAATCTCCTGGATCCAGGCTTCAGATTGGCTTAGCTCCAGACATTGTGGGTGCCGCCGCCCCCTCCCCAGCCTCTTTGGATCCAAACCTCACAGCAGGTGAAACCAAGATGCTTTCTGGGCTCATGTCCTAGGGCCAGGGTTTTGTGCCCTGAGGGAGCCAGGCCACAGGCCTAAGAATATGCCACAGCTACCAGCAGACTGGGACCCACGCAGTCGAACCCTTTCCCGCTAGTGCTGTGTCTGGGGACTCACCGAAGCCATCCTGATTCCAGTAGATGGTCTGTCTGCAGCCGCCTGCAGGCTCAGTCTCTTATTGGCAACAAAGGGTTTCGTTTCCCCTTCTCTACCTGTTTATGCATGGAAATACATCTCATCAAACCAAGATTCATACACAGATCATTTGGTCATCAAACTAGGGCAGGGTACAGGTATGGAAACTGGCAGGAGAGAGGAAACCAGAGTTCAAGAGGGAGACTCCGAGGAATTGGCTCAGGTGTGGTAAGCAGCATCAGTTGGTTAAGCTAAGGTCGACAATGCCAGCATCCCAGACCAGAGCACCAATTCAGGTCCCAGGTACCCCACTTCCAGTGCAGCTCCCTGCTAAGTGTCTGAAAGGGCAGCAGAAATGACCCAAGAGCTTAGGTCTCTGCACCATCGTAGGCTCCTGGCTTCATCCTGACCTAATCCTGGCTGCTGCAGGCATTTGGGGAGTGAACCAGCTACTGCAAGATTCTCTCTCTCTGCAACTCTATCTTTCAAATACATTTAAAAAAAGTTTTTTAAGTCAATAAGTTGCAAGTAGAGAGGAGAGAAGGAGAATGAGCAAGATCAGAGGATGGGCAAGGGGGAGAGCCTGGAGCCCACAGGGAGAGTTTCCCAAGGGAATGTCCACTGCAGAGTCAGCCAGAGGCCAGCACCTCTGCCGTGGGCATGCAGCGCAGGAAGGCAGGGACTGGGGTGTTTGGAACCTGGGGCCATGACTTGGACAAGGTCCAAACAACAAGCAGAGCAGCCTCAAGTTGATTAAGGGAATGATTGTGTGCTTAAGAGAGCAGCAGGGGCCAACAATCACACAGCCAGGCTGAGCCTCCAGGCCCAGAGACAACAGGGGTCTTGGAAGAGGGGCCACCTGCTGTGTAGACACAGCTTCTAACTGAACCGTTTCTGAAATTTTCTCAGCTTTAGCAGCCCTTCTCTGCTCCTGCCTCAAGCCCAGGAAAAGGGAGGCAGAGCCGGGAGGGAATCATAGAAACACAGAGACCGCAGGCTTTGCTTGGATTCGCTTAGCCGTCTTCCGCCTCACTGCTATGCACTGCAAAGCTGATGGCATGAGAGAAGACACCAGAACACAGGTGTGGTCCCCGCCTTGGCCCCTCCCCACCCAAGCAGCTGGAAAGCAAGTGAGCCTGGCCAGAAGACAGGCAGGAATCATTCTCCCACCTCCCATTCCCAGGTGCCAATCAGAGTCAAAATCTAGGACAGGTGACTGTGCCTGAGCTGCTTTTTGAAAGGCACGGAATCACAGCACCCTCACCCAAACCCCAAATTAGCTCCCCTTTCTTGATAGCCATCCCAGCCAACACCCCCAGGCCCAGTGGACAGGAAAGGGTGGGCAGGACTCAGAGAGGCCCTGTGTCCACAAGTGGAGGGCATGTGAATGGGCAAACCAGAACTCACAACCTACCTTCTGCAGGCTCTTAGCAAAACAGCAGCTTCTGTGTGAGAGGCTGAGGCCACAAGTGAAACTGAAACAACCAGGTTCTGGCACCTGCTCAGGCCAGCTCCTCCTCCTCTGTGCTGGCCACCCTCTCCTCCTAGGGGTCACAGAGGGACAGTCCTCTCCTTCTGGCTGGAGGGAGGGAGTGGGGTTGGCACAGCCACTTCCCTCTGCTCCCAATGGCCATAGCCTCTTGCCTCTCTGTGATGGTCTGGCTATCTTGCAATCACATCACTGCCCCATTACCCTGAGCAGGAGGACTGTCTGACTGCTCTCAGCTGCAGAAGTGTCAGGTAGGGTTGGCCCAGTGACTAAATTGCGCAAAGCAGAAGTGGGAAGAAGCACCATGTCCTTGTGCTGGGGTTGCTGGGATCATAGCTCACTCCCCGCCCCGGGGTGGACAGAGCAGCAGAAACTGAGACCCTGGAAGCCATGCGAAAGGAAAGACCTGGGGCAGGTGGCAGTCATTGAATCCCTGCCTGGGCAGAGAAGGTGACAGTGCAGCCACATGCCCAGGCTCCAGGCGAACCCTAGGACCACAGCCTAGAACACATATATTTTTGGTCAAGTACTTGTTTCTTTCATTAAAGAGAAGGCTATAGAAGCAAGAAGGGCCTTCATGCTCCCCTCCTTCAGCCCCAAGCATCCAGTTCCTTTCTAAAGCAATGTGGTCAGTTCCTTTTCATCCCTCAGGGCAATTCACACTACAGGCAAGGCGTCTTCAGAGCATTCAGGGGAAAGGTCTGCTATCTTTTAATTCTGTTTTCCAAGAACTTTTTATTGTACCCTTATATCCTTTTTAGTGAGTTGTATTCACTCTCCTATAGAAGAATATTTGTAACATATGTCCATGACACCAAAACCATCTCGTACATACACGAACCAGTGCTGGTGGGGATGGCAGGAAATCTGAATCATGTCTCCCGGCTGTGGGCTTTGGCTTGACTGCAATTCAAGAACCAGAGTCAATCTGGGATTCTGTCAAATGCCAGACAATCCCAGGTGTGGGCAGCAGCAGCTCAGCTGAATGGCTGCCACCAGTGCCCTGCAGTGTGCAGGAAGAACTCAGGGAGAGGAGACTCCTTGACAAATGGTCTCAACAGAGTAGCCCGTGGTGTGCATTGGTTTCATGACTCTGTGTGTGCGCATCTGGGGGTGTGTGCATGTGATTGTACCTGTACACACATACACAAGGCACTGTGGCCCTGCAGCACCATCACCAACACCACTACACAAAGAATGTCCTCCATGTTGTAGAAGCAGGCCCAGCCTAGGCAACATTTTAATACTGGTGCCTGAGCCTCCTCCTTAGCCTGGGTGTCAGCCATGCCCTATGGCTGTGAACTGTGGTTTCTCTTCCCTGTGTCCACATTTTGACCCTGGACACACTAACCATCTCAGGGCTCTCAGGCTCCTGGAGGAGAAAACCCTTGACCCATAAGCGCAGTTCTCTAGTGCAAAGGAAACAATTCACAGGCAATACTTCAACAAGCTGCTTCCCAGTGTCATTCATTCCAAGCCAAGTATCTCCCTGGCCACTCCAGAGTCGGGAACCAGACAACCAGGGACAGGTGCTTTGTGGCCTAGAACCTATGGACATTGCCTAAGTAGGTCAATCCCACACATGCTTGCCCTGCTCTATGCATTCCTCCCTGAACATGTCAATGACCCATGGACAGGGACCCAATAGGTCCCCATGCCTTCTGCACAACCCTCATCTTCTTCATGTGACCAGCCATGGAGCATCTTCAATGCAAATAATCCTTTGCACTTGCTCTTTCTCTCTGGCTCCTATTTGTCTTCTCAGACCCTGTCACATTGTCTGCTCATCCTGTGTATTCTATGACAAGTTGTTTATGGAGAGCTTCTGCTTCCTAGTCCCTCCCCAAGCTCTGCACACTTGTTCATTGCAAACAGAAGCAGAAGACTTCTCCAGGCTGCACTGAGGACAGTGGGACCAATGCCAGGTATTTGGTAAACATACAAGGGAGGTAGTAGCTGGCAGCACAGGAGGACTCACTTCACTGAGTGTAACAATGTGTCAGTCTTGCATGGGAGGCTGGGTTTCCCATTCACCAGTGTTGGCCATTTAGAAGACTTACTGCTCATCCCTCAGCCATAATACATTTCTGTGCCCACTTCACACACTAGTCCCACAACAGTCACTGCTTCCTTCCACATTCAGTCTCCCTTTCTTGGGACTGGGGGGTGCCACTTCGTAGATTACAGTCAGTTCCCAGGCAGTGGAGTCTGCTTTTTGTGCCCTTGTCTCTGCTACCTGTTTCTGGGGTCCTGCCAGCCCTGCATGGCACCTGCACTGCCAACCCAGTACTCATCATGATTGTTCAATTGGATGCCTGAGGTCATCCTTGCTCCCCATCCAACCACCAAAAGGAGTGTCCACAACCCAGACATTCATCGTTTCCTGAGCAGGAAGACTCAGACTGGATTCAACAGCTCACCAAGGCCACCATTTATACTTCTTCCCACCACGTGGTTCCCATGAATACAGCTGCCTACACAGTCTTCCACTGTGGCCACAGGAACTACAAGTGCCAAAGGACAAAAGAGGTGCAGCAGGACCTCCTCATCAATGGGGAGTAAAATCTTTCCCACAATCTTCAGGATGACTTGCTCCCAACCTTCATTTGCCAGAACCAGTAACATCTCTGACCTAAACCAAACATAGCAAAGGGGAAGGAGCAACCTTGAGAGGCTCGACCACACACATGGCATCACCTTGGTCCATGGGAAGGAAACCTGCTGTGTATGGACGCCCCCTCCCCCTCGGTCTCCCAGAGCTCTATCTGCTGAGAAGGAGGTAAATGGCAGCGGTGTGTTTGTGTGAGTGTGTAGATAATTAGCTCTTGTTAAGCCAACAGACACATCTACCACCATCAGCACAAATAAGGACATTATAAAGCTATAAAGAGACTAGAGACGGTTCTTCATCATGATCTAGCCAGGAAAGTAGAATCTAGTGCTCATGCAAGTGGGGGGTAGTGTTCTGGAAGAGACCAGAGCAAGTCTCTGTAGGTGGCCAGAATCCCAGAATCCACGTCTGCAGGCAGGTTGGCAGTGATCCCTGGGCCTAGGCCCTGTGAAGGCTTGGCCGTTTCTGACCCTCTCAGAATCTGCATTCTTGAGATCCACTTTGAAAACAGCTCCAGAGGGAGGTCCTGTGGGTCACAGGGATGGTCTGGGAGTGGAGCCAAAACCAGGAAAGTTCTCAGAAGTTCCCCAGAAAACCAACATGAGGGCACACAGGACCCATGGCTACAGAAACACTGAGTTTCTAAAGCAAATGTGAGTGTAGCATCTAACTGTTGCCCATCAGAGTCTTACAAGTTTGTTAATCTAAAACACATGCTACTCTTATTGTTTGTTTGTTTATTTTTATTTGAAAGAGTTTCAGAGAGGTCATCCATCTGCCGGGTCATTCCCCAAATGGCTGTAACAGTCAGGGCTGTGTCAAATCAATGTAGGAGCCAGGAGCTTCTCTGGGTCTCCCATGGGGACGCAGGGGCCCAAGACATGGACCATCCTCTGCTGCAATCTCAGGCTCTTAGCAGGGAGCTGGATGGGAAGTGAAGAAGCCAGGAAGACCCTCGGAGATCACATGAGGCACAGAGGTGCCGAGCACTGCGTCCTCCTGGGTATGGCTTACCTGGTGACTGGTCTGCAGCATTCTACATGAACATGATTTTGACATATGAAAAATAAAGCCTGATTACCTCCCTCCAGAGTCTCATCATCTAGTACTAAAATATAACATTTCTGAGGATCTTTTTAATTATCTCGTCATGTTGGCATTTAGAAAGCTTGTGTTTGGAGGCTGGCACTGTGCACAGTGGGTTAGACTGCCACCTGCGACACTAGCATCCTGTTGGGTCACTTGTTCAGTTCCTGGCTGCTCCACCTCCAATCCAGCTCCCTGCTGCAGGCCTAGGAAAGCAGTGAAAGATGATATTTGGGTGCTCAGGCCCCTGCAGCATGTGGGACATCAGAGGAAGTTCCTGGATCCTGGCTTCCCCCTGCTTATCCACTGTTGTTGCAGTCATTTGGACAGTGAACAAGCTGATGGGAAAAAAAAATCTCTCTCTCTCTCTTCTCTCTCTGTCTGACTTTTGAGCAAGCAAATACATCTTTTAAAAACTGAAAAAACAGGGCCCAGCATGGTAGCATAGTGGCTAAAGTTCTTGCCTTTCATGCACCAGGTTCCCTTTTGGGGCTGGTTCATGTCCCAGAGGCCCCGCTTTCCTTCCAGCTCCCTGTTTGTGGTCTGGAAAAGCAGCAGAGGATGGCCCAAGTCCTTGGGCCCCTTCACCCATGTGGCAGACCCAGAAGAAGTCCCTGGCTCCTAGCTTCAGTCTGGCCTGCCATGACATGCCTGGGCATCTGGGGAAGTGAGTCAGTGCAGTGCAGAGAATGTGCTGACTCAGTCCTGGCACCCAGACGTTGATGTTGTTGTCGTAATTGAGCCAGCACCAGTGTGGGATGGGTGGATCTCTCATACCAGTACCAACATCCTGTCACCAGACTCCCCTGAATCCTACATTCCATCATTCCCTGAACACACTGGGGCACTAGTCAGTCATCAGAAAGTAGAAATCTCGCCATTGTGATGAGATAGAACAGCAGGCCATTGTGCTCAGTGAAAGAAGCCAGGCTTGGGACGTCCACAATGCATGACGTCACACATCTGTGGCATCTGTGAAAGCTGAGGGTGGAAGAGCAGCTGCCAGAGGCTGGGCAGAGCAGGGGCAGGAAACCATGGAGAAATTGGGCAGCAAGTATGAAGTCCCAGCTAGATGGAGAAGTAAGTTCTGGCACGCCATTGCCTGACAGCATGACTAAAGATGACAGCTGAGTGCCTTGTAGTTCATCACAAAGACATGACAAAGGTTGGAGGAGACATAGGCATCGTCTGGTTGGCACATGACCCAAACCCACACGCATCAGGGCATCGCATGGCATGCCATGAGAACACATCACTTTTAGTGTGAATTTAAAAGATCAACACA
>NW_024466193.1:0-1664 GCF_017591425.1 Ochotona curzoniae
TCTTATGTCAGATTTCCACCGTGGTCTCCATACCCCAGCCGTTGGTTCACCACTCTCCACTTTGTGTGATACCATGCTGAGGCTGCACCGTTGCCTCTGCAACCTTTCTCCCACTTCTGGTTGGAGCAGGTCCCTGGATTAGAGAGACACCAGGTGTCCTGTAGAATTAGGTTGTTGGTGGCGCTGATCTTGTTGGAACCTGTTGGATGTTAGGTCTGGGTACTACACGGACCAATTTTGACCAGTATGAGACCACAGTTGGTATTATTTTCCTGTGGGACCTCAGCGAGTTCTCAGGATCTCAGTGAGTTCTTGCGAGCTCAGCACATGTGCAGTTCACTGTTGTCCACTGCAGTCCCAAAGCTATTGCCACAGTGGCCAAAATGGTGCATGACGTACCACCACTATAGTTCTTGTTCTGCTGGCCGACAGATCCGAGGGCTACCCAGACCTGCCCCGGGTGGAACCTGTAGAATGCATGTTGATTCAGTTCACCAAGACAGAAATGAGTTCATTCCCAGCTGTCGGAGTCCAGCTCCAGCCGAGTTCGGAGCTCGGGAAGGGTGCGTGGAGTCGGCGATAAAGAAAGACACAGACACAGACATTTGGTGCATTCTTACAACAGCTCAGAAAGAAACTGTCCTTTTTATTTACTCAAAACCCTTCTCAAGCTTCTGCACAAGCAACTATTCTATTTTTTTCTTTTCAAAATTAAGGGGGCATGTACAGACATTTGATCATTCCGTCTGCACTCCAAGGCTAAGCAGGTGTTCCTAAAGATAATTTTGCAAAATACTGTATTCATATTCTTCAAAGCAAGCTATTGTTTATTCTTCAACAGTAGCCATGGAGCAACAGCCAGGACTCCAAGGCCAAGGCACATGCGATTATCTGCTAATCAGTAGTACTTTCCCACCACATTTTTACTTCTACAATTTACCCATCATTTAATGGGAAAATAGGTTATAAGGGAAAAAACCTAAAATCTAAAATAGAAACTTCAAATGTTAAATCTCCCTACAACTATAGACCCCTACAACTCCATAAACAATAAGACAATAATCAAAAGCATTTTTCTTTAATAAAAGCATCCTTAATTCCTCTAGCTAAAAATTATAAAAGCAGCTAAAACAATTACATTTTCTATGTTCCAAAAAAATTGCAAAGACAGGCTAGCCTTTGAGATAACAATAACTATATTTATTGCCATAGCAGTTTCAGTTCTCACTCCCATCACTTGTATTAATATTTAGGATGTTTTCAAGCCCCTTCCCAGAAGGTGTGCTATATGTCTGGGCCCGATTTCAGGGCAATAGGTAGGTACACAATAAGGTGTCCAGAAATGGCATGGGTTTAATTGTGCTCCTGTGTGTAAATTGTCAAAGGCCCACTCACCAAGATATTATCAGTGACACTAACTCTCAAGCTCACGTTGGTGATAAAAGCCATCCTACAGGGGCAAACAATGCCTCAATAGATTACAGAATTCTTAGTGGGGTGCTTGAGTGTCCATGCAGCCAGGGGGTAAAACAGCGTCAGGGTGGTCAGAGAGACTTCCGCCGGGCCTTGCCACACAGCTGGAAACTCCCCCGGGCCTTGCCGCACAGGGGAGCTGTTCTCATCACACCCTCGTGTCATCCACACCCACTGCGCGGACCCCAGCA
>NW_024466194.1:0-817 GCF_017591425.1 Ochotona curzoniae
TTCATGAGCTAACTTTGTTCAGTGGGCACACCATTCTCTCTAACATTGATGGGTAGACTGGGTGTTAACACTGCAGGATCAACGCCAGTAATTGTGTATGAATTTCATAGTAGAGAGCCAGCATTGGGGCAATTAGAATCTGTGATTTGAGGCTGTTTATTATATGTATATAGTTCATGGGCTTTTAGGGCACCAATGTCATTTGCTTTTGAAGATTTGCATATTCATTTGAGTGGAAGTTGTATAGCGTGTGAGAGGAATGAAGGACGGAAGAAAGGAAGGAAGGAAGGAAGCAAGGAAGAAAAGAATGATAGGAAGGAAGGAAGGAAGAAGGAAGGAAGCAAAAAAGCAAGCAAGATAGATAGGTAGATACATAGATAGATAAGATAGATAGATAGATAGATAGATATCCCTTTGGCTGGTTCATACCCCAGTTGCCAGGACTGAGCCAGGCTGAAGTCAGGAGTTGGGAGCTTGGTCTGGATCACTTGGTCCATCCTTTGTTTTTTCTGGTCTACTAACAGGGAGCTGGATCTAACGTTTTGAAATATCTTCATACTTCAAGATAGCATGGTGTTGTACACATGGCATACCAGTGTAGCAGGCAACAGCATAAATCTTGATGTCACAATACCTGGCTGTTAAATATTTTTAATTCATTTACCTGAGAGGCAGAGAAGAAGAAGAGAAAGAAATAGAGAAAGAGAGACAGAGAGAGAGAGAAATTTGAGAGGGGAATAGAGAGAAAAAGGAGAAATGAGACAGAAATCTCCCATCTGCCATTCACTGTCTAAAAAGCCACATGAACAGGGGCTGT
>NW_024466195.1:0-7721 GCF_017591425.1 Ochotona curzoniae
TCAAACTGCTGAACTATCAAAAGCACTTGAGCAAGACCCTCGGAGCATGTCCCAAATTGGGGACCTGGGATCAGTGGGAGGTTGGGTGGGGCTTCTCTCTTTATCTCCCTTTTTATCCCAGATATAGAAAAACATCCACACACACAAAAAGAGAATGTGGAAATAACAATCTTACCCATAACAATAACAGCAGCAATCCTGTAGCCCTTGAACCTTTGTGCCATAATTAACCATGTACAGACTGTCAAAAATAAAGAAAGAAAAAGAATTAGGAACTATATTATTGTGATAACACAGGGGGAATGGCAAGAGGGGAAAAGTTTGGTAAACGGGGAAAAGAGGAGGAGAAATGAACCTCTATAGCTACTTAATGCATATCAGGAAAAAAAAATTAAAAGGAATTCCTAGATGAAAGAAATGTGTGTTTTATGACCACTTCACTTTTATGAAGGTACATCATTCTTGTCTGGGGAAGAGAGCAAATTCACATCATTATCAGACAGCAACAGTTAGACCTCAAAAAGAGATCTTTAAAGATTTCCTGCAAAACACACCACCCATCCTAAAGCTGATTTCAACTATTTAGGAAAGCTTACCTCGCCTCACATGCAATCTCAAGCACACCTGCAGAGTGGAAACAACCGGTCCCTTGAGCAACCCATGACTCCTACTGTGAAGCAGTCCATGTCTCAACACAAACTGAAAAGTCCTGAGAGCTTTCAGCTGAGAACAAAGCAGTTGCCCGCCACTGAGCACCAGGCAGGTGCCTGTGGCCAAGGACCAGCAGCTGGCCACAGCATGGCGCGCCCCACAGACCCCAGCACCCCACCGGGCATTTAAGCACACAACCAGCCTGCTCGACCACTTCCCACAGCTTCCTGCCACAGCTTCCTGCCACAGCTTCCTCCCACAGCTTCCTCCCACAGCTTCCTCTGGCAGGACTGCAGCCCGCTCACCCACAAGCCCACAACCCCAGCCCCCAACTCCCGGAGCAATGACTGCTTGGAGAAGCCCACCTGCCTCCACCATGGGCGCCCAGGGTCTCCCCAAGCACGACCAGAGACTCCCGTGCCAGGGCTCCACCGCCAGAACAACTCACTGAGGCCGCCCCTCCAGGCTGCCGGGGCTGCTGAGTCCGTGACCAGGAGCGTGGGCCGGCTTCCCGCCTGTCCCCGGGCTCCTGCAGGCCACGGGCGCCCTGGGACGAGCGGGAGGCAGCTGAATCCACCCGCAGAGGCTGCAGGAGCACACGCGCCAGCATGTACACGCCGCTGGCCTGACCCACCAGCACGCCACCAGCTTTCAAGCACACAAATGGCCGCTCGGCCACTTCCCACAGCTTCCTCCAGCGTGGCCTCAACCTGCCCACAAGCCACAGCCCCAGCCACCAACGGAGCAACTACCGCTTAGAGAAGCCCACCCAACTCCACCGCGGGTGCCCGGGGGCTCCCCGAGCTCCACTCCGGACTCCCGCACCAGGGGTCCAGGCCAGAACAACTCACCAAGGCCGCCCCTCCAGCGCTGCCAGGGCTGCTGAGTCCGGAACGACGAGCACGGGCTTCGCCAGGCTTCCCCGCGTTCCCGCCTGTCCGTGTCCGTGTTCCCGCCTGTCCCGCGGCTCCTGCAGGCCACGGGCGCCCAGGGACGAGCAGGAGCCGGCCGAATCCGCCCTCCTTCCGGCTGCAGGAGCATGCGCGCCAGCACCCTCACTCCACTGGCCCGCCCCACACCTGACTGTTTACACGGACACAGGCCGCTGGGCACGCCCCGCCCTCCTGCCGCTCCTATTGGTCCAAGGCCATCCTGGCCCGCCCTCTCTGCTCCTTTATTGGTGCTCTTCAAGCTAGGCCCGCCCTTTCCTTGCTTCTATTGGCCCTCTCCCAAAATGTCCCACCCTTGCGCCATTCCTACTGGTCCGGGTCAGCAATGCCCGCCCCCACAGCACTCCTATTGGTCCTAGCCTAGCCAACCACGCCCCATCCCAGATACAGCCAGCAGCTGCCTTTTCTTTTTTTTTTTTTTTGCCTGTGAGCAAGGAACTTTTTGATTTTTTTTTTTAATAATACAAAGAAAAATAGAAATGTAATTGAAAAGCCACAATAGAAAATCAAGAGTAGGGCCTGGCACGGTGGCGCAAGTGGTTAAGGTCCCCGCCTTGCACGCCCGGGATCCCATATGGGCGCCGGTTCTAATCCCGGCGGCCCTGCTTCCCTTCCAGCTCCCTGCCTGTGGCCTGGGAAGGCAGTCGAGGAAGGCCCAAAGCTTTGGGAACCTGCACCCGCGTGAGAGACCTGGAAGAGGCTCCTGGCTTCGGATCCGCATAGCATAGGCAGTTGCGCTCACTTGGGGAGTGAATCATTGGACGGAAGATCTTCCTCTCTGTCTCTCCTCTCTGTATATCCGCCTGTCCAATTAAAATAAAATAAGTCTTTAAATAAAAAAAAACAAACCGAGTTCCACTAAAAAGTAGAATGTCAGATATATAGGGAGGAGGAGAGACAGAGGGAAAAATCTTCCCTCGATGATTCACTCCTCAAAGTGATTGCAATGGCCAGCACTAAACCAATCCAAAGCCAGGAGTCTTTTCCAGGTCACCCACATGGGTGAAGGTTCCCAAGGTTTTGGGCTGTCTTCGCCTGCTTTCCCAGGACACAGCAGGGAGCTGGATAGGGGAAGTAGGGCTGCCAGGATTAGAACAGCCACCCATATGGGATCTTGGTGCATTTCAGGCAAGTACTTTCACTGCTATGCTACCGCACCAGGCCCCCATTTCTGATACAGCTTAACTATCTGCTACACAATGCTGGCATTTCCTCCCCCACCACACCCTGTCTCGCCAACAGAGAGATGACAACCCTCTACTACACCGAAAGTGAAAGTACTTCCCGGGAAAGCAGTCTAGGACAGCCCACCCGTGTCGGAGACCCGGAAGAGGTTCCTGGCTTTGCTTTGGCATTGCATCAATCGCTGTGCTCACTTGAGGAGTGAATCGTCGGAGGGAAGATCTTCCTCTGTCTCTCCTCTCTGTATATCTGCCTTTCAAATAAAAGAAGAGAGGCAATGGTGATAGAAAGGAAGGAAAGAAGGAAGAAAGTAAAAAGAGAGAGAAAGAAAGAAAGAAAGAAAGAAAGAAAGAAAGAAAGAAAGAAAGAAAGAAAGAAAGAAAGAAAGAAAGAAAGAAAGAAAGAAAGAAAGAAAGAAAGAAAGAAAGAAAGAAAGAAAGAAAATGGAACAGTATCTCCACTCACTAAGTACTGGCTATGTTACCTTATGGATGTTATCTAACCACTCTGGTCCTTAATTCCCTAAAACTGGACCCAATAGGAGCTTCCTCCTGGAGGGGTCCTAAGGCCTCATGGGGTGACGCAAGGTGTCATATTGCAGGTGCTATTGTGACTGTTGGTGGTATGAACTCTGATTGCACTGTTCTTCCCCAAGAAAAGACAAAGCAGGGCCCGGCGCGGTGGCGCAAGTGGTTAAAGGTCCTCGCCTTGCACGCCGGGGATCCCATATGGGCGCAGGTTCTAATCCCAGCAGCCCCGCTTCCCTTCCAGCTCCCTGCCTGTGGCCTGGGAAAGCAGTCGAGGAAGGCCCAAAGCTTTGGGACCCTGCACCCGCGTGGGAGACCTGGAAGAGGCTCCTGGCTTCGGATTGGCATAGCATCGGCCGTTGCACTCACTTGGGGAGTGAATCATCGGACGGAAGATCTTCCTCTCTGTCTCTCCTCTCTGTATATCCACCTTTCCAATAAAAAAATAATAAAAATAAATCTTTAAAAAAAAATAAAAAAAAAGACAAAGCTACACCAAAGTACCATTTGCTGCTGCCTACCTTGGAGTGATTTTTAATCTGTTGTTACTGCAGCAGCAGGAAAAAGGTCTTTAAAAAATAAATAAATAAAATAAAAGGGTGCCAAACAGATGTATCTTGATGGATGCCATTTATAAGCAGCCTCCTCCAGCATGCTTTTCTTGGAGATCTTAATTATTATTATTATTTTTTTTTTATCCAGGGTAATTTTGTTTGCCTGCACTGTGTGGCTGGCACAGGGGCCTACGTATCTAAAGGCTCATGCCTAACCATTTGCTGAACTTTTCATGGGGACACCCAAAGGTGCTAAGCCCAGTATTGAGGTACATTAACCCTTGCTTCCGTGTAGAAAACTGCATGGAGCATGCACCATCATGCAGAGAGCAATGGGGGCTTTCTCGTACCCAAAGACACAGGCTCCTGGATTGAATTTGAGACTTACTAGAACACAGCCCAATCTTTTGACATTGCCTGTTAACCCCCTGGCTGAAAATGGACTCTGGATGGTCATTAGATTTCTGAATCACATTATGCTTTTGTCAAGTAACGCAACAGGTGAACAGTGGAATAATTTGGGAACTTGCCATCCAGGGAGGGCATGCACTCTAGACAGGAATCAGCTTTTCCAACAGGTTAGGATTAGGGTTAGGGTTAGGGTTAGGGTTAGGGTTAAGGGTTAGGGTTAAGGGTTAGGGTTAGTGTTAGGGTTAGGGTTAGAAAGTGTCTTTTAAACCTGTGAGGTATCCACGTTCCTTCCCTTCACAGTCCTACCTCTAGGGCCTGCCAGTCAGAGTGGTTTTGGAATGCTGCCTACTTGACACCCCACCCACATCCTGCACTTGGCTGTCTCCTTTGAATCTCCACAAGCAGGCATTTCTAATCTGGAACTAATAATTGGCCGGGCCTATGCTGGACAGAATCTTATAAGAATAAATATGTGCAGCCAGAATCAGACTCCAAAAAACCAGATCACAGTCAGTGTGATTTCCCCCAAACTTTGTCTCATTTAAAAAGGAAAGACAGAGAGAGAGAGAGAGGGAGAGAGAGAGAGATTTTTCTATGCACTGTTCCACTTTCCAAGTATATGTAAGAGCAGGGGCTGAGTCAAGACAAAGTCCCGACACCAGGACTCAAACCTCGTCTTCTACAAGGGGAGCAGGACCCAAGAACTTGAATCACCATCTCTGCTTCCCCGGGTATGTATTAGCGGGAAGCTGGATTAGAAGCAGTGGAGCTGTGATTCCAACGTTCAAGATACTAGACACAGATGTTTCAAGCAATAGTTTAGCCATTATGTCAAATGCCCATCCCTCCCCAACTTTTAAACATGAACATGTTCTCCAATGAAAGTCAGTAGACTACAACCAAAATATCATAGGTACAACACCTAACTCGGCAATTATTTGTATTTTGCCATTTTTTTCTTTATATACCCCACATATGCACAGAACTGGGGGTATCTTTTTTAAACTTTTGCAGAGTAAGTTGCCAGTGCAATGACTCTTCACCCCAAACCTCTAAACATCTGTCTTTTGGATAAAGATATTATTCCACATGACCTTATTTTTCATGTCCACACCAATTAAGAGTAACTCTACAACACAATCTCCTATTTGTCCACTCCTGATCATTCTCCCTGTGCTAGAGTTGGGTGGCTCTACCTCTGAAGGCCCTAAAATGCAGGGCAGTCACCACACCAAGCATCTTAAGGGCAATGACTTCTAGAACATACTCAAGCCAGGTTTTTTCCAGAAAGGCCCAAACTCGACTGGTATTTGACACATCAAATTAAGCTGCCTACCATGATGCTGGCTTCCCATGTGAGCACTGGTAAGAGGTCCAGCTGCTTCACTTCCTTTCTAGCTCTGTTGTAATCTATCAGAAAAAAACATCAGAGAATGGTCCAACTATTTGGGGCCCCTGTAAGCCACATAAAGTTTCAGGTTCTTGCTTCACCCTGGCACAGCCCCAGTCATGGCAGCCATTTGGGGAGTGAATCGGTGGATGGAAGATTTCTCTCTTTGTCCCACCCTCTTCTCTATCACTTTCCTTTAAAAATCAAAGGAAGAAGAAAGACTCTTGTTGAGCATGTGCACATTGTGATTGGACAGGGCAGGAGATGGGAACTGGACATAATAGAACATAACAAGGAAAACCAACCTGACTTCCAGGAGCACTGAACCCTACCTGCTGGGCCCACTGCCCCACTCTCAGCTCCCATAGACTCCTGTGCAGCCATGCTTACCTTCCTGCTGCTAGCTAACCTGATGTGTACTGCACCAGATTCCCAACCCTGAATCTGATCTTCTGGGAGAGCTTTTTGCCATCAAGCAGTTGCCTCTCCCATCTTGCAGGTGTTTTCTGGATGTTTACAGATGTTAGCCAGGCTACATAATACCACACTTAGCCAACCTTATTTTGTCTCCCTGGCACATTCTACCACCTAGCCCTGTAGGCATTTTCTGTCTTTGGAACTCATGCTCTTCTGTGTGGTTGGTTCACTGCTGTCCCCGAGCTCACTCGCCAGAGCCTCAGTCCACTCAGTCAGGAAATAGTCATGAATGCCCACATGGAGCTCCAGATGTTACAGAGAAGGGAGTTTACACCTCAGAACTGACATGACCCGGCTATTCATCCCCTGGCCAAAGTAGAAAACAGCACTCAGAAGCCTGGAGGTGAGGGCCTGAGGCTGCCCAGAGCCATCCTCCAGCTCTGGGGTTCACTCACAGCTGAGCCCATCACCTTCTGCTCCCCACAGCTGCCAGTGCAGGTTCTCTGAGAAGTCACCTGGGCCTTGTTCCTCCTGGTCTCTGATCAGTGTCCAGTCCACTGCACACTTGCCTTCAGACTCTCCACAGAACCACATCACCCCCTCTAGTCACCTTCCCTGCCACCTGAGGTCACTGCCCAACCTTTCCAAGAAGCAAGCATGGCCAAGCCACTCCTTCCATTCAGACTGCTTCGTTAGCATCCTTTCTTCCACAGGATAAAATGTATGTAGCAGACCATTGTGCATCTGGCACTGCCTTGCTGACTTCTGCTCACCTGCTCCTCCCAACCTCAAGCCTGCCGGTAGGAGACTGTGGTCAGTAGTTTCTGGAACACCCTTGCTCTTCATGCCTTAAACTCTGTTCTTTGGCCCAGTATGTTCCTCTACTCCTTCCCGCATCACCTCCAGTCTATAGTCCTGGCAAAATTCTGCTCTTTGTTCAACTTTCAAGGGAACTGCAACACACTTGATTCCCTATCTGATTCATTCTCGTAGAAGGCATTTTGTTTAAAATGGAAAGTACTTGAACAAGCACCACAGCATTTGCTTGTCTGTCTCTAGCTTTCTTGAAGGCGTGACAGGCTTGGGTCTTTTCATCTTTGTATGCACAGGGTCTTTGGTAAATTACCAGCTGTTGGATAAATGTGGATAGTTTGGTCTAAAGAGAAACTATGTTGAGCAGAGCTGTATGCCAAAGGCCCTGAGGGTCAGACAAGGGGCCCTATCTTCCCCATTTGGATTTTATAGGTCAGACCTTGGGTTAATGGTAAATGTGTGTAGTGGCTCAGTTTACTGAAGCCTTGTGTAAAACCAACACCAGGCGACTGTTTGGTGACAAACAAATCGGCATTCCAGAGTGTGTTGAGCTGGCACCAGTTGGGTTTATTTGGTTTTCGCTAACAAAGAAACTCTCACTTAAGGCTCTGAAAGTTTAACCACATCCTCTGTTCCATCTTGCTGTCCTACACATAAATGTGACCCTGTACATGTGACGCTGAGGCAGTCAGAGACAGAAATGCCTGAAGCAGCCACGCTGCTGTGCTTCCAGCAAATTCTTAGACCCCCACTCTATAGAGGCCTGGAACACACCAGGGTTAGGCACTAGGACCAAAGGGCTGCAACAGGTGTCTGCTAGCCTTAT
>NW_024466196.1:0-5023 GCF_017591425.1 Ochotona curzoniae
GTTAATTAATTAATTAATTGATAAATAAATAAATTAGTTAATTAATTAATGTGAAAGTCCAAGTTACAGAGACAAATATAGATCTTTCACCTGCTGTTCGCTCCTCAAAAGACAGGGAGCAGCTCAGCCCAGGCCAAAATGTGGTACCCACTGGCATACATTTGGTGCAGATCTGGGGCAGGCCAGGTTGGGTCAGTTCGTATCATCTACTGGAGAATCTGAGCAGCAAAATGGAGTGTGGGTTAGGCTGGGTCGGGGCGCAATATCAGCCAGTCCACATTAGGGCTAAGACTGGTGGCTGGCAGGGCTGGGATTGGCTGTAGCCCCCACCAGCATGAGCTGGAATTGGGGGTGGACTGGGGTGGGCCAGGCTACAGCATCCACTGGCAAATGCCTAGGTGGGGCAGGCTATGCCAGGCTGGACTATAGCAACCAACCAGCACATATGAAACCCAGGGGGTGGTGGTGAGTATGAGTCCAGTTGGGGGCTGCAGCCCCACCCCCCTACTGGGCCACTAGTTCCACTGGAGAACATGAGAGCTGGGATGGGGGCAGACCATGCTGGGCAGGGTCACAACATCTGATGGCCTACATATGAGCTGGCTCAGAGAAAAGCCAGGCTGGGCTGACTGTACTTTCTGATACATGCATAAGCCCAAATTGGGTGTGAGTGGGTTGGGCTTTGCCACAGCATCAGTTGGCAGATGCTGGCATCGGGGGTACAAATTCTGTCAGGTGCAGGTATGACTAGACAGATAGTGGCACCTGCTGGTACCACTGTGGACTGGATAATGGAGCTGGTTGGGATGAACTAGGCTTCAATGTCCATCAGCATTTACGAGAGCCCAATGGTGTATGAGACAGATGGGACCAGTAAACTGTTCATACTGGCAATCACGAGAACCAGGGTAGGGAGCTGGCCTGGTGGGGTTTTTGCGGGTCACTCCGACTAGGCTGCAGCTCCTACTGCTTTACATGGAGGCTAAGTATATGGTGGGCAGGATCAGGCTGAACTCCAATACCCTTTGATTTGCATAAAACATGGAACTGGAGACTGAACTGACCCAGCAATTGCA
The DNA here is from genome assembly GCF_017591425.1 of Ochotona curzoniae. NCBI lineage: Eukaryota > Metazoa > Chordata > Mammalia > Lagomorpha > Ochotonidae > Ochotona > Ochotona curzoniae. The sequence continues at coordinate 1,077 of NW_024466196.1, forward strand.
ACTACCAGTGTGTGCATAGGCTGATTGGGATGACAGACTATGCCAGACCTTGTATTGGCACACACACACAAGAATCAGGTCTGGGATGGCCTCAGATGAGGTTTCTTTGGTAGTTCCCTACCAACTGAACTGCTGGACTCAGAAGCCCAACCATGATGAGAATTGCAGATTCAATGGTCTGACCATGGAGTGCATGTATCAGAGTTTGGCCTCCTCAGAGGCTGAGACAGAGCAGTAGACAGCATATCCAAATGCACATGGAGGATATGACAGTACATTGGAGCTTCCAGAGGACACCTGGTATCATGGCAGAGGATGGAAGACAGAACAAATTGATCAATTACTCCAAGTGTTGGCATTGAATAACTAAGCAGGTGTTGTTAATTTCAATTTTTCTTCCTCTTGTTGATTTTGTATTGTGGCTTTTCATTTAGAGGCATGGTAACTGTAATGGAGACTATCATGTCCAGATGTGAGGATACAGTGTAGAGGGGCGTCTCTACTTCCAGATCAAAGATGGACTACCAATGAAACAGTTAACTATATCGTCACAATGGGATGCTGGACTCTCTGCCATTGTCCATGCCCCCAATGATGAACATATGTCTGTTTATGAAGAACTCTACTATAGTAATAATATAGGGGAACTCAGTGGGGAGGGAGGAGTTGAGGTGGGAGTAGGGTAAATCCCACCAATGGAACTGTATCATAAAATATTTGATTTATTTTAAAATGGCCACAATGGCCAGGGCTGAGCCAGCCTGAAAGCAGGAGCCAGGATCTTCATCTTCTCTCCTATATGGGTGGCAGAGATTTACACACCTGGACCAGCTTCCACTGCTCTTCTCAGGCCATTACAGGGAGCTGGATTGAAAGTGGAGCAGCCAGGACATGAATTGGCACTTATATAGGATGTCAGTCACAGGCAGGCTGCTTTACCCACTGTGTGTATGTATGTAAATGTATATGTATATATGCTGTGTGTATATTTCTGCCTATGTATGTAGACACTTATGGGTATGCATACATATTCCTTGTAGGACACTAAATTTGAAGTTTTGGATTTTATTTGCCATATTATCCTAAATAAGACATTATACTATTATCAATATTATAAAAAGAATTTGGGAGCTAGGAAGGTCATAGTGAATACTTTTTTGACATTTTAACTAGAATGAGTTATTTTGATTATAAAAGGAATTGGTTCATAATTAAAATTAAATGTAATATATATTTTTTAATTTGGTTATTTGTACAAGAAAGTTTTACTCAAAATCACATTTATTTGAAGGCCAGATACAATTGTCTTAACAGTTTCTTACAGTGATTTTTAGCCAACTAAAAAGTTAAGAAAAATATTTTGGAAATGGTCAGGCTGCTGTCCATTTGGGAACTTAACAACTTGCTAGTAAATTTCTGCTCCTAGTACCTTTTTGCAGTTGAGTTTTCCTGGCTATGCTACTAAACTCTTTGTTTCAGTGCCAGCTGCCCCAACTACAATTGTTACTACTATCTCACAGCAATGGGAGGACATTAAGGTGGAAATATCTAATGGTTAGTTAGAAACATGAGTCTAGATCTAGCAGAAAACAGTCTCTGGAATTATTTCAGGTAAGTGACTCTCCATGTATTCTCTATTTGTCCATTCAACATAATTTATTGAACACCAGCTATGTGTTAAGTGCTTTCCAAGACGCCAGGCATTTTCCTGGGAAAATGGTAAATGTTATGTCATCCTGGAGTTTGGAATCTTGTGGGATCATGGAAGTGCCATTGAAGCATATGTCTTGTTGATCTTTCCCAGTTCTGGGGCACAATTCGAAGAGGGAAATAGAAGAAGAACCAGAAAGTGAAATAGAAAAGAGGAAGGGATGACAATCCAGAAGAGAAAGCATTTGAAGATGTAAAAGTCTCAAAATAAAGGGAGAAAATCTGTTAAAATGTCAAGAATAAAGGTTTGGAGTTGTAGCATAGCATGTAAAGCTGTTGCCTGTCACATCAGCATCCTGTGTGGACACCGGTTCTAGTCCCAGCTGCTCCACAGTCAATCCAGCTCCATGCTGATGGCCTGGGAAAAGCAGATTGGGCCCCTATGCCCACACAGGAAACCTGGAAGTGCCTGGTTCCTGGCTTCAGTCTGACCTGGCCCTGGCTACTGTAGCCTTTCAAGGGAATGAAACAGCAAATGAAACATCTCTGTCTCTCTCCGTAATTCCACCTTTCAAGTAAACAAATCTTTCCTTTAAAAAATTCAATAATAAAATCAAGACAAAAAAGTGCATTACAGTACTGTTAAGAACATAGACTTTAGCTTCATAAAAACATAATTTTAGTTCTACCCCTACCATTTATTGGTAATGCGACTTTGGACACGCCTGCTTTAGCTTTAGCAGAGGGCATTGAACTTAGCAGTTAATGTGCCACAACTTGAGGTTGAATTGGACTCTGTCTCCTAGTCAGTATAACATATGGAAAAATCAGGCATCAGATTCCTTCCAAGTTAAAAAGTTACAGAATATTTTCCTCTTACATTTACTGGTACTTCAGATCACTAAGCAAGGGACAATAGCCAAGCAGCATGAAGAAGAACCACAGAGATAGCAGTAGAAAATGCCAGCAAACCCACATTCAACAGGGGACATAGTCCAGCTACCTTCCAGCTTGCTGAAAATGAAAAAATGGAAGCCAGGTGTCAGAGAGGTGGGGGGAACACGTTGAGGAACATGCATAGACTATTCCTTGAAGAAGTTCGGTACTGAAAGACAGAGACAAAGGGAGTTCTAACCTTGCCACCATGAACCTCAATTCAAGCTTAGTCCAATTGCCTAAACTAGGTCCTCTTTGATGAGTTGTTTTTCAAAAATCTCTGAGCTATTTCCCAGGGCCTGGCTTTCTCATGTTCCAGAAGCAGAGAGGATCTTAATCCCTACTAAGATGTCAGTGAGACAAGCTCCAGGTTTTAGCACACCCAGTCTGCAGATAACAATCTTGAATAGAAGATTGCAAGACAGTTCACAGGACTTAAGATGCCAGGTCCTTATTCAGCTGAGGAAAGATCTCTATTAGCTTAGGAAAATAAAGCCGTCCTAGAATTCCCATTCTCTACAGGGTCCGCATTTGGATGCAGGTAGGGCAGCATCTGGGTTAATCTGTAAGGATGTGGCTTCCTAACATTCTTGGAAGTCTATGGGTTGATTCTAGAGTCCAGTAATTTTCTTCAAAGAAGAACTTCTCAGTGACAGGGGATGAAGGCTCTGATAAGATTCCTCCTAGTAATACACCTGTCCCAGAGTGCCTTCTACTATGTTCCACTTAGATCTAAATCAGATCCAACCTACCTGAACTTCCTTGGTGCTTGAACCGAAGGGAACTTAAGTTTGAGAGAATTTTGCCACTTTCACGTCCAATATCTCCCTGTTTGCTGATGTGGGCCCACCAGCTGGTGCCCATGTGGCTGAACTTGCCAAAATACCTTCCTATGATCTGCCGTGTGTGTATATGGACCACGTTGGGAGGTGAGGTGATAAGTTGCCAACATTCATCTCTGTCCTCAGAAAATATGGCCAAATGCTTGGTTAACAAACCCTAAAGCTTGAGATCCAAAACTTTTTTTTAAGATTTATTTTATTTTCATTACAAAGTCAGATAGACAGAGAGGAGGAGAGACAGAGAGGAAGATCCTCCATCTGATGATTCACTCCCCAAGTGAGCACAACGACCAGTGCTGTGCCAATCCGAAGCCAGGATCCAGGAACCTCCTTCCAGGTCTGCCACACAGGTGCAGGGTCCCAAGGCATTGGACCATCCTCGACTGCCTTCCAAGGCTACAAGCAGGGAGCTGGATGGGAAGTGGAGCAGTCAGGACCAGAACTGGCGTCCACATGGGATCCTGGTGCGTTCAAAGTGAGGATCTAGCTGCTAGGCCAAGCTGCCGGGCCCGAGATTCA
>NW_024466197.1:0-3175 GCF_017591425.1 Ochotona curzoniae
TGTTTGTGTTTCTGTTTTTTTTTTCTTTTTTTTTTCTCTTTTTAATATTTTATTTTGAAGTAATTATACATTTCCAGGAAGGTAACAAGATAATACAGTCGCATATGTACCCTTTTTCCAGTTTTTCTTTTTTTTTTTTTTTGTATTCTTTTATTTTATTTATTTTTTTTTTTTGACAATCCTTACAAATTTAATTGGGGTAAAAAAGGGTCAAGGTCTAAAGGGGGATATAGAGGAAGAAGCCCCACCCAATCTCCCGCCCACCCCAAGTCCCGGAAGTGGGGTGCGCTCCGAGATACTCGATCAAGTGGTTCCAATAGTTCACTGTTCATGGGTCGTTGCCAGTCTCGCCACCCCAATCATGATGTGGTCATTGAAGAGTTCATTGATTGACACAGTCCCGTCTAGGGTCTCCATTTGCCCAGTCTCTGCTGCGAACAGATGGCTGAGGTTGTTGCTTGATTTGTCCTGTCTTTCCCTGGTTAGGACTCCGAGTCCGGTGTCTCGAATGGGAAGATCCTCGAAGAAATTTTGAGGTATTCCCAGTCCAGATTCCTGCTGTTTTAGTAGCATAGGGCCCATCACAGTCCACTGCCCCGGTCAGCTGGCGGCTGCAGTTGCTGGGCCGGTTCTGTCTCCACCCGTGTCTTCTTGCAGTCCCGCCTGGTTCCACCCTGGACGCATTTGTCCCTCGCACGAACTAGTAGGAGTTGCAGCCCAGTCAGGGCGGCCCACAGTAGCCTCAACCAGGCCCACCTCCTACCCTGGCTTGCCAGTATATATGGCATACTAGCCCAGTCTGTCCCCAGTACCCTTCTGTTGCTACAACTAAGCCCAACAACCCTCACCAACTCTGGTTGTAGCTTACTCTAGTGGGATTGGTCAGCCTAGCCTGGTTTTCACCCAATCTGGTCCCCATGAGGTGCACAGGTGCTGTGTCCCTGCCTGGTCTAGTCTACCCCCCACCCAGCTCCCGCTCCTCAGTGTAATTTGCTGTTCAGCTAGGGAGCCTCCCCTTTTTCTCCTGTCAGTTCTGCCGTCTCCTTTCCTGGTTCTCACTTGTGTTGGTTGGGTGCTGCGGCTGCATCCGACTCAGGCTACCTCACCTTGGCATTCCAGCCTGCGTGTTGCTTTTGTTACGACCGGACCTGGTTCGACCCACACTCTGTTCTGGCGATCAGATTTACCAGTGGATGACATGAACAGATTCAGCCTGGTCTGCCCCCGACCCAAGCCAAATGCATGCCAGTGGGACACTTTCTATGACCTCTTGGCTGTTGCCTTGCATGTTCCTTGTGCTGACCTGCAGGGTCTGTGTCCTGCCAGAGGAGTTGCCTGAGCTCCTCCATCAGAACCCCTCCGTGTGCCAGGTTTCGCGCATGTCAGTGGGTCCATGTGCCAGTTCGCCTCTTATCCTTGTAAACTCCCATGTGAGGTGGCGCTCCATGGGAACGCCCCTTCCGGCCTGAACCATGCCGGAGTCCCAGCCACAGCCCCCGTCAGTCGCAAGACGGGGGCAGAGACCCAGGCCTTGGGCGGCCAGTGCACCAAGTGGTGCCAGGCTCTGCCTGCTGGCCGCCCAGCGGCGAGCTCTGGGGTTTTGAGGATATGAAATAGGTGCTTTGGGACACCCAAAAGTAAGACCAGCGGTAGTGTAGGTGAGACACTAATTTCTGGTGATTCCCAGGAACCGGGACATGAAACCCTAATGCAAGTGCGGGACTGAGAGATGAATGTTCGGACCAAGCAAACCTTAGCCCACTAGTATGATTGGAACACAGGGTGCAACACAGGACATGCCCAGCTTGGATTTGGCTCCAACTGGTTCACATTAAGCACAAAGTTGAGCCACAGAGTCTAAGGCAGAGGTCATGACAGGTGGACGGGGCTGCGGCAGGATCTGGATACAGCTGTCCTCTCCCTTGGCACAAATGTGGATTGGGAAAAGATGTACCGGGCCGGGCCAGACACTAACACGTTCTGGTGCTCTGGAGTACCAGGGTGGATGTGGGGCGGACTAGGCTAGGTCCCAACCTCAACTTAGCCATGTACAAGCTATATGGGGGCATGGATGACCGTGGCCGCGCTGAAACACTCTACAGCAAGAACCAGAACGGGATGATGGCCAGTTAGGAAAGACCACTGTTTGTGTTTCTGAAATGCCATTTTAAAACTTTGCTTTTTACTAAGACTGAAAATGACAAATCCATTAAAACATGTCAGATACTCTCATGTATGTTTTTTCTTCAAACCACACAACTATCTGACTAAATCTCAAAGTTCATAAATATCAGAATAATATCTTCAAGTTTTCCATGGTTAGAGTACATTGTAGACACGATTCCATAATCTTAGTTATTGAGCCTGTGATTAGATAGACTGTAATTAGTGGAGTGGAGAGTAAAATAAGTTGTTACAGCAGAATTAAGAGAATGGTTTTATGAACAATGTTTCAATATTTGGGGGGTAGAAAAGCAATTTGGATATTATACATCAAGAATAAGATTTCTGCTATTATACTCAAGAACTGGATTTTTTTTTCTGCAAGTAATTTGCTTTAACTCCTCGGGCGCACATAGGGAAATGATCAAATATCTCATATTGCTGATGCAGCTGTTGTGTAGTTAGTTCAGGCATATCATTTCAACTAAGCCCATGTTAACCTCATAGGCTTTCATTTTCACTCTATTTTGTGAGAAACAGAATCCCCAAGCTAATGTAGCTCAAGGGTCTTCCAAAAACTTCTGGAAAAATGTATTTTGTAAGAAACAAAACCAAAATACTATGCATGGATATTATAGTTTCTGCAATAAAATCAGTACATCTTTAATTCAATTTTATCAACTTTTCAGCCTCTAACCAAATTTTTTTATATATCCATATGCTTTTGAAGCATAATAATGTCTGAAAGATCACATCTACTTTTCTCCCAAGTTCATGCATGTACAAATTAAAAAAAAATAATAAATGCAGTATATAGTCATGTGACAGTAAGTATAACATCATTTCTATAATAAAATGTTACTTTTGAATGATTTCAAAAAGCGTTAATTGGTATGCTCTTTGAGAGGAAACAAATTGATGTATCAGGAAGCAATAAAATTACACCTTATTCAATCAGTTATATAGTTTGGAAATTTATGAGCTTATTAGAGCAAATGATACATGCCTTTGA
>NW_024466198.1:0-58951 GCF_017591425.1 Ochotona curzoniae
TAGAATCAGTAATTATCACAGAAGGCAACCAAGGCACAATCTAATGGGGTTGGTGGAGAATTGAAAGTAGCAGTTATTAAATAAATACATATAGGATTATGGATTTTGATACAGATGATGAAACCCCCAAAGGAAGGAATAGTGGAAAACTCTTCTTATTTTATAATTGAAGTAGAAGGAGCAAAAATTTATGGGAACTCAGAGTGAAATGCAACTATAGGTATAATTCTACTTGTTATAGGAAAGTTCTACTAAGCAAGAGAATAGCTGTGGAAAACGTACATTCGATGGTGGACATACTTTCTGTAAAGATGAGCATTACTCAGTAATACAGTAAAACAGTAAGATCATCAGCCAAGAGATGTCACATGCACCAGAAGGAGAGGTAGAGATAGAGATTGGAGTGCGACTAACTGAATATCTCACGAGGTTTCTTATCTCATATACTCATTTTCATGCATCCCTGTACAGGAAATCACCAGGGCTGTTGGGCATCTTGATAAACATCACTCCATTTCCAGGGTTCTTGCCATTTCTTGTAGGCATCTGTCCAGGTTGGGGGTAGAAAGCATTTGTTGTCTGCCAATCCAGGGGAAGTTCATCCTTCTCAACTCCCCTTCTCCAGCAGCAGAAAGATCAGTGCTAAGGTAAAAGTTGGTTCAGTGATCATCTTTCAAAGGCAGTTTTAGAATTCTCTTATCGACATCATGGTGAATGCATCCTGGGTATGGTCCCATAAGAAAGATTCTGTACATTTGGATGCTGGTTGCATGGATGACTCAAGACCATAATGGAACAATGAGATTCTCAGTGCCTTTATGTGCTGTTGCTTTCTCTCCACCATTTGAATATGCAACCAAGAAGGAACTAAAAATTCTAAACTATCTATTTGAAAAGCAAGGAGAGAGGAAGGGAGGAAGGAGAAAGAATGTTTTTATTTCTTTTTAGTTTTCTTGTCATATGTGATTGACATTGCACTCTAAAGATTTGGTTGTAGATCCAGTTGAAGACCCAGCCTCTGGGCTGAGAGTTTGGCAAAGCTGCTAAGAAAGCCGTGTGGATGCCATATCCCATATTTAAGTGCATTTGCTCAATACTGCCTCTATTTCTCATCCCAGATTTCTACTCCTGCGCACCCTGGAAGGCAGCAGATGATGACTCATGTGCCTGGGTGCCTGCCACTCATGGTGAAGACCCGAGTTGAGTTGTGGGCTACTAGCCTTCCTGTCATATGATCCTGGCTGCTGCAGCTGCTGGGGAGAGAAAAAGTAGATGGAAATTCTCTCCTTGCTCGTCTGTCATTGTGTTTCTCTGTCACTGTCACTCTGCCTTTCATAACGGTACATAAATTGTTTTATTAGTATAAGGACTCTGACAGAGGCTTGCAGATTTGCATCCAGGCTTTACCTCTGGTTTGCGTGAAACTTGGAGAACATGATTTAATCTTTTCTTTGTGTATCCTTGCCAGTAAAATTAGCCTGGACATGTAAAACAGGTCATTCCTGAGAAAAACTCCATTATCTACTAATGTTCCCCTGATGAGAGTGAACTTTGTTTTCTCAGCCCCTTAAATGAGCTTTTTTCATTTCATTCATGACCTGTAAATGTAGAAATGGACACTTATTTTTTAAAGTAAGGTTTAGTAATTTATTTTAAGGACATTGTTGAGAGAGAGAGACAGAGACAGAGACAGAGAGACAGAGAAAGACAGAGAGAGAGAGAGAAAATGGATGAATCCTGGATAGTTCAGGGTCCTTAAACTCCATCTGTCTCTCCCTTGTGTGCAGCAGGGTCCCAACTACTTGGTCCATTTTCTGCTGATTTCCCACTTGTGTTAGCAGGAAACTGGATTAGAAAAGGATGATGAGGAAGTGCTGCAGGTCTCATATGGCACGTTGTCATCACAGGCAGCAGCTTACAGCACTGTCCCTCAACACTGACCCCCAAATGGACACCCATTCCCTACAGAATCCTTTTCACAACTGCTTTAATCAACACTGTGACATCCACCTGAAACTGCCAGACCTTGTTCCATGATTCTGCAAAATCACTGAATCCATGCCCTTGCTATTTCCTGTCTCACGTCTTCTGCTTATTCCCAGTGTTGCTTCTGTAGCATTCTCCTTTCCCAAGATTATGTTGGTTTTTCAGACTTCAAGAAATTTAGTCATCTCTGGATCCTTACGTAAGCAATGAGCTTGAGCTCTCACAGGTGGTTGGGAGGCAACAAAAAGGAAGACAAGCACAAGTTGACGTTTGCAAAGCAGAGGGTTGTCCTGTTAACTTGATCCACTTGGGCGTGTTCCCTAGGTGTATGCTAACCATTTCCATCCCAGCCAGGAGGTTCTCAGGTGCATAATCACCTGCCCAGATGGATGAGGGGAGGAGGACATGTGCCAGGCACATGAATTCCTTGATGTTGTTATCTTAGGAATCACATCTGCTTCTCAGGGCTTCAGCTTTCATCAACAGCTGCTTTACAGATTTTATTTCCACACACTCAGCTCTTGCCTGACTCACTCCTTGTCAGGTTGCTGGTTATCTGTCCTACACTGTTTCTGGCACTGGGGACACAACATTGAGCTTGAGAAAAACACTCCATGTGCTCAGAAAGCCGACCTCTTAACCGCTTGGATCTGACAGGTCTGAACATCCCCACAGGTGTCCCAGCAAAAGGTCATTTCTCTCCATGAAGAAGAATCATCTCCTCTCTGTTACCTTCTCAGACAACTCTGTGTTCATGTTGATGTCTATGATGTGCAAATTTCCATTCCTAAAAGGACAGTTTGTCCCAGAATAAGAAATAAAAGGACCTGTGTTCTATGTTTGAAGTCATGTGTGTTTCACATAGTTGGTCCAACTTTTCTTGTATTTCAGGGAACATGCTATGGCATGTCAATAACTGGGGTGAAACAATTACAGAAGTTTCCTATCAGTAGATGTCTTCTGTAGGGTTCAACAAATAAAGCGTCTCACTGAAAATTGTGTTTGAATTTGGAGTCCGGGTCTCTTCTATCTTTGAAACACCCTCCGCAATCTCAGAAAGCCTCTCTTCCTCTGCTTCTAACAGCAGGACAGTAACTACTCCACACAGCAGAGTGGGCCTAATTTCAAGAGAGCATGCAGAAAGCATATGTCTTTTTTTGTCCACAGGTGATTCATTGATGGACTTCTGAGCATGAACTCAACAATCACACTCTTGGAGATGGAACTCACAATAACGCAAAAGAGTGACGAACAACCAAGTCATAGAGATGACTGGATCGTCACTCCCTAATCCTCTTCATTTGTGTGGCTGGACTATCAGAAAATTGAGCTGTACTCTGGATCTTCATGTTCTACGTGCCCAGAAATGCCTTTTCAGTCCACATCCTCAACCTGGGCGGGGCTGACCTTCCCTTTCTTGGAGGCTCTGTTTTCTTGTCCCTGGGTTACTTGTTTGACTCCTTCCATGATTATTACATCCTCATGCCTGCCCAGCATAGATTCTTATGGTCTGTGAGAATCAGTGCCTATCTTATAGGCATGAACATCCTCAGTGCAATTAGCACAGAGTACTGTGTGTCTGTCATGTGGCCCATCTGGTACCGCTGCCATCGTCCCAGACACCTGTTAGTTACTGTGTGTGCCTTGCTCTGGGCTGTGTCCCTGCTGTTGGGTTACCTACACTGGGACAGTTGTATTTTTTTTAAAGATTTATTTATTTATTGGACAGTCAGATATACAGAGAGGAGGAGAGACAGAGAGGAAGATCTTCCGTCTGATGATTCACTCCCCAAGTGAGCGCAAGTGCCAGTGCTGCACTGATTGGAAGCCAGGATCCAGGAACTTCTTCTGGGTCTCCCACACGGGTGCGGGGTGCCAAGGCTTTGGGCCGTCCTCGACTGCTTTCCCAGGCGGCAAACAGGGAGCTGGATGGGAAGTGAAACTGCCGGGATTAGAACCGGTGCTCATATGGGATCCCGGCATGTTCAAGGCGAGGACTTTAGCTGCTAGGCCACGCCGCAGGGCCCAACAGTTGTATTTTGTTAAATGATCCTGATTTAAGGACCTGCCCAAATCAGCTATGTCACTATAGGGTGGCTGATATTTTTATGTTTGATTCTCTCTGGGTCTAGTTTGTTCCTACTTCTCAGGATCTGTGGCTCAGGGAGGAAGCTGCTGACGCAGCTGTTTGTGACTGTCTTGCTCACAGTGCTGTTTTTTTCTTCTCTGTGGCATGCCCCATGGAATGTGTAGGTTTTCTCTTATTCTGGATTGAGAGTTGGTTACAACTCTCCTGTCCAGGGTAAACAGCTGTGCCAATCCCATCATTACTGCTTCAAGGGCTCCTTTAGACAGCAATAGCATCAAGGGACACAGACCCTCAAGCACATCCTCTGGAGGGCTCGGCAGGACACTCCCCTGTTAGACGACGGTCGGGACAGACTGCCCGAGGAAATCCTGGAGATGTCGGAAAGAAATATGGTATAGAGAGATACACCCAGTGCACACACAGATGTTGCTTCCAGGCCACCCCTGACTCTGTCAGCTTGGATCATTTCATTAAGTTCTGTCATCTGCAGTCTCTGATCTTAAATGATTGAGACAATAATCCTCCTCTTGAAGGTTAAGTGAGGCAGCACCTGTTACCCTGACACAGATGCAATCATGTTTCGGGAACTGTTTTCCCAAGGGCCTCATCTAGTCCTATGGGAGCTTTGCAAACTATAGAATCCAGGACTTTTGCCTTTTGAGCAAATGTGCCTGCATCAGAAGAGTGGACATAATCAAGAAGGATTCAAATTTCTTTAGTCGCTGCCCTGACAGGAATTAAAAGATTACTTCTTTTTTGAGAAATACGATTTTCCCTGTTCTGCAATTTCTGTCTTGATAAAAACAAGAAAATTAAATTTTGAAACATCCACCAGAGAGAGAGAGAGACCTTCCTTAATTCTGTCTGATTTTAAAATATTCCACTAATTTACTAAATATTAATTGAGTAAGTGACTCAATTGATTAGACACAGATAAATTTTTCATCAAGCATGTGAGAAAAATTTATCGGCGATTTCTAGATCCTCTCTTTTGCGTTAGTTGCTTTCACAGTATTTGTCATATGCAAACTTGAATTCTGTAACCACATTAGTCATACAGAGTGAAGGTTGTAGGTATCTCTTCCTTAGATAGTTTCCTGAGCGCCCTCTCTCCATCAGAATCTACCTACATCCCTCTCCATTTGTTCTTGTGACTGATTCTCCATGCCTGAGGCCTGTTTCATTTTTCACGCAAAGACCCAACAGATGTTCTTATATGTCTGTTTTTCTGGAGTGCAGAAGTGACATTACTATGTTCATTCTTCATTCCAATAGTTCATAGCATTAATAACTATGTTTCCAAAGAGATGATTTATGTCCTACCTTCATGTATATGTTCCATACAACTATACAAGTTTTAAATCCTGCATGTTTTTAACCATTTCAAAATATTTTTGGCACAAAGTTGTTAGGGTGATAAAGAAAATATGGAAAATGTATAGTTGGGGAATCACCATGTGACTCAAATTATTGAAAAGAAAATGAACAATTTCGGATAGTTTGGTTCTGGTACTCCTAATCATTCTTGATCTCAGAGGTAATCTATCATCCATGCTATTTTTTCTAAAGATTTATTTTTTTGAAAGGCAGAGTTACAGAGAAAAGAGGTGACCCATTTGTTGATTCATGTCACAAATGGCCACAATTGCTGGAGACAGGAAGATCCAAAACCTTGTGGGTGTGCTGGTCCGTGGATTCTAGCCATCTTCTGCTTTTTTTCCAGGTCATAGACAGAGAACTGGATAATGATTGGTGTAGGGAGGAATTGAGCCAATGCTATTATGAGATGTTCTGCTATAGGTGGAGGCTTAAGCCACTCTGCCATGGCACCAGCTCTGATTTAGTGTGATCTTTAGGTCATATGTTTAGAATCGTATAATGTGTGTGTTTCATTTTTTTCTTCATGCACAGAGCATCACATTTTGTGGGCTCTATCCCATGGTATTGCATTGCATAGATGAGCATTTATAAGCTGAATATGATTTCATTGTAAACAAATATGTCATTGTAACCATTTTCACATTGATATGTCTGTTCTTCAATTTCTGGCTGTTAGAAATAAAACCTCCATGAACATTTGTATTCAAGTCTTTGCTTGAGCCTGTTTTTTATCCACTGAATGAAAAGCATGTAGGGAAATGGAAGGAGCTTGTTTGAATAAGCTTCAAGATTTTTATTTTTATGAGTGATGTAAGGAGACAGATTAAGAACACTTACATCTTCTGGTTCATTTTCTAAATCCTTGTTACAGCTTGGGATGTGTCGGGGCTGGAGTAAGGATCTGGGAATGCAATCTAGGTCTCTTACATGGATTGCAGAAATGCAGTTACACAAGGCATCACCACTGCATCCCAGTATCTGGCTTGTGAGGAAGCTGGAATCTGGAGTAAATGGGATGAATCCTAGAAAAGCCATTGTGAGATGTTTAGGTGCCAGGATAAACATTCACTTATCTTATGAGTTGTTACAGATGCTGTGATCTATGTAACTACTATGTTAGTCATGTCATGTGTATTACAAATACTCACTGGCAATTAGCATATTCAGTCTTACTCTAAGTTTATTTGAAATATGAAATCACAGAATCATAATGTTATGTTGAGGTGTTCAGTAATTTGGGCAGTCATTTGTAGGATTGGGAGAACCATTTCTTCCTTTGATCCTGTGTTGGCAGTTAGAAAGAGGGAGACAGGAAAGAGAATGAGTTAGCCCCTCCAGCTTGCCTTAAGTAGTATAGTCTGGTGAAGGGTGTGGTTTCATAATACCACCTCTAGATCAGTGTTGGATGTCCTGGGAAGAAGTCATTTGATAGATAGGTGGGTGGGATTTACAAAGGCTGAGGTCTCCCTACCTACAAATTTTGAAGCAACAAACATAACATGAAGACAAAACTGGCATGAAAAGAAAGTCCACAGATCTGAAAGACCACAGGAAAGAAAAATAGAAAAGCAGTAAGCAACATAAATGAGGAAATCAGTGTTTCCCTAAAACAGAACAATTTTGAAATACTAGAAGTAAATAATACAATAGTTCAACATAAAAGATGACAGAAAGGACCTGGTATGGTAGTCTAGTGGTTAAAGTTCTCGCCTTGCAATGTGCGGGCATCGGTTCTAATCCTGGTGGCCCCGCTTCCCTTCCAGCTCCCTGCTTGTGGCATGGGAAATCTGTTGAGGATGGCCCAAAGCCTTGGGACCCTGTACCCATGTGGGAAATCTGGAAGAGACTTCAAGCTCCTGGCTCCGGATTGGCACAACTCCAGCCATTGCAGACATTTGGGGAGTGAATCAATGGATGGGAAATCTTCCTCTCTGTCTTTCCTCTTCTCTGTATGTCTGACTTTCCGATAAAATTAAAACAAATATTTTTAAAAAGTGACAGAAAATTTCACCAATAGCATCGGGGTCCCTCATCCCGTGAGCAAGACCCCGATACGGTAAAGATTTTTTGAAAAGTTAATTGGTTAAGACTTCAAGCATTGTGGCAAAGTGAAAGCAGTTACAGCACTTGTAAGATTTATTACAGTAAAGCAAAAGCAGCCTAGTGCTAGCTAGCAATAGCCTTGAAGCGATAGTGATAGCTCTAGCTCTAGCAGCGCACCCGGTGGAATCTTCTTATTAACTATTTTTCACCCAGACCTTTTTACATTTCACAAACCAATCCATACACAGTTCCTCACATCATGTGGCAAGAACATCAATCATGACTTAGGTCACGTAGCTTCCCTGTGTGCTCAGCCCAATCCTCAGTAACTTCCCAAAACCTGTTTACCACCTTTGACCCACGAAGCAATGGTCAACAAGTGCCATCTTTGAGGCTCCGCTCTCCACACAATAGAATGAATGAGATAGGAGAAAGATCATCGGAACTAGAGGATAATCTATTAAATGACATACAATTAAGCAGATATATGGAAAAAATCTGAATAACGCCAAGGAAACTATCCCATGGCTGAATGACACCATTAAAACCTGAATACCAGAATTATAGGAATTCCTGAAGGTCTGGAAAGAGAGGCAGGAATGCAGGGAGTATTCAATTAAATTATAAAAATGAGAACTTCCCAAACATTGCAAACAAAATGGGAAGCCAAATACAGGAAGGGCAGAGGACCCAAAATAGACTTGATCCAAAAAACTCACCCAAACATACTGTTTTTCAAGATCCCTCAACTGAACAATAAAAATCCAGCTGGAAGGATTACAAAATCAAACCTTAGGACTTACTAGGGTGGTAGTAATCAAAACAGCCTGGTACTGGTACAGAAATATAAGGGAAGATCAATGGAACAGAATAGAAACACCAGAAAAGAGTCCACACATGCAGAGCCATCTAAACTTTGACAAGATAATAAAATTAAAAAAAAAAACAGGGAAAAATGGTGTCTTCAACACACGCTTTGGGGATAATTGGGTAGCAGCATGAACAAATTAAAAGCAAGACCCTCACCCTTAACCGTACAAAAGTTCAAATATAAATACTTAAAATATCTAAATGTACATCAAGAAACCACTGAACTTCTAGAAGAAAACATATGAAATACTACACATGATACAAGTATAGGCAAAGGCTTCCTAGAAAATCATTAAAAGCTCAGGTTGCCAAAACTAAAATAAACAAATGGGGGTGCATCAAACTGAGAAGCTTATGCACAGCAAAGGAAGCAACAAAGTAAAAGAGCAACCAAAAGATTGGGAGAAATTCTTTGCACACAACTCAATAGATGGGGGAGGGAGGGCTAATATCCAGGATAAACAAAGAACTCTAGAAATACACACAATAATAACAAGGCAAAAAACCAGTTAAGCAATGGGAGAAGGCAATGAACAGATTGTTTCAAAGGAACAAATATAATGGCCAACAGACATAAGGAAAAAAACTCCCTAGCAATTAGAGAAATTCAAAGAAAAACTACACTGAGGTTCCACTTAAGCCTAGAGAGAATGGTCTACCTAGCAAAAACTACCAACAACATCTGCTGTAAGTATGTGGACAAATGGGTGCCCTACTCTGTTGCTGGTGGGACTAGACTGGTACAACTCCTATGGAAGTTAGTATGGAAAATACTCCAACAACTGAAAATTAGCCAAACTAATGACCCAGCAATTCCAGTTTGGAATATACACACAAGAACTGATACATATACATGAGAAAGCAACCTGCACCCCTGTATTCATTGCAGCACAATCGATGATTACAAAAACATGGAAATAACCTACTCTATGGAATACTACTCTGTTATTAAAAAGAATGAAATTTTACAACTCGCAACAAAATGGTCCCCATGGAGACAATTGAGCCAATTCTAAAAGGACAAATATCATATGTATAAATAGAATAAATATTTATATAATATTTATATACAAATATCATATATTTATCATATAGATATCATATATTTATTATATAAATATCATTTGCTCTTATATGAGGCAATTTCCATCCAAAACACAAAACAAAAGATAAAGATTAGCAAAAACACACTTGTAATCTCATAATGAAGGATGTAATGAAAAATGGAGTAACAACAATCAAAGAAAATTGATACAATGTATGTTTACAACTGAATGGAAATATGTCCTCAATTAAACTTCTAAATATATCTAGACAACAAAATATTAAACTTTCTACCATTGCTTATGCCAACAGTGTCAGGACCCATGTAAAGGGCAGAAAGTTACAGTCAAGACTACACGTGGTAGACTATTTTACTTCAAAACACAGGAGACAATGTTGGGGAGGGAGAGAGGGATGATCAGGGGAAAAGGGAGGATGTCCTATGCCTGCAAGATTGAGAAATGAAAAATAAGAATAAAAAAAGAAAGTGAAAGGTTGGAAAAGATATTCTGTGCCAATGGAAAGCAAAAATGAGCAGGTATAGCATGCTGATGTCAGACAAAATAGATTCTAATAAAAAAAAACCTGCAAAAATAAACCACCAATGACTTATGTAATAATTAATGTATCATGTCAATAGGAAGCTGTGATCATATTAAATGGTATGTTTGACTACTTAAAATACATGTTAATAGATCTTAAGGAAGACATAGACACCAACAGAAAACTAATGGAGACTTCAACATTCCACTTTCATTAATTGACAAATCAGCTAGATAAAAATAAATAGGAAACAACATGCACTATGCACCAAATGGATCTAATTAATCTATAGACTATTTTTCCAGACTCTTAGAATACACATCCTTGGGCCCGGTGCGGTGGCGCAAGTGGTTAAGGTCCTCGCCTTGCACGCTCGGGATCCATATAGGCGCCGGTTCTATCCCGGTAGCCCCGCTTCCCTTCCAGCTCCCTGCCTGTGGTCCGGGAGAGCGGTTGAGGACGGCCCAAAGATTTGGGACCCTGCACCCGCGTGGGAGACCTGGAAGAAACAGATAAAGTAGAGAAGAAATAAGTACATTGAAACAAAATTCAGTGAAATAATGAACTTTCTTTGGAAAAATATTAAAATGGATACAACATTGGTCTTACTATCCTCAAAAGAGGAAGAAGACCCAATTTAATAAAAATAGAAATAAAAAGATATTACAATCTACAAATGTATTTGACAATAAATTGGAAAATATAGAAGTGATACATAAATTCATGCATATATACTGTCTATCAAAATTGAGTTATGGAGACACAGAAAACACAATTAGATCAACAGCTCACTTACACTAATTTGGCTTTGTCTCTAGTACACAAGGATGGTTCAAAACATGCAAATTAATAGATGTGACACTTCACATTAATAAATTGAAGATTTTCTCAGCAGTTACAGAGCAAGTATTTGATAAAATACAACATCATTTCATGTTAAGAATCTTAATCCAATTGAGTATAGAATAAACATTCCTCAACACATTCAATGTAATCTATGAATTCTCACTGCCAGAATCATTGCATGGTAGAAAAGTTGAAGTATTTCTGGAAGCAGACAAGAATGCCCATTTTTATCATAGCTATTCAATATAGTTTTAGCCAGAGTCATTAGACAAGAAAAATGAACCGATGGGATACTAATTTGAAAGTAGGAAGTCAAATTATTCCTGTTTGCCAATTATTCAATACTATGTACAGTGAAAACAAAAGAGTCCTCTAAGAGACTATTGAAACTCGTAAGAGTTGGACAAATTGCAGGTTATAACATTCACTCATGCAATGCCATGACAGAGGAAGAAATTATAAAATCAATACAATTTACAATAACCACAAAACCTGTAAATACCTTGCAATAAATTTAATCAAGGATGCAAAAGATGTCTGGTATGAAATTGCAAAACACTAAAAAAAAAAAGACACACAAAAAATGGAAAAATCTTCCATGTTTATGGATGGGAAGAATTAATATGATCAAAGTATAAATATTACCCAAAGCAATATTCAGATTCAATGATATCCAATAGAAATGTCAACAACATTCTGCTCATATCCAGAAAAAACTATTGAAATTGTTGTGGAAACACAATAGACTATGAATAACTAAAGCAATGTTGAACAACAACAAAATCAAAGCTGAAGGAATTGCAATGCCGGATTTGAAGACATACTACAGGTGCTGGCATAAAACAGACATTTAGCTTCATGGGACAGCATAGGATGTTACACTTTGCAACCAACTAATCACTGACAAATGAACTATAGTCAATCCTTGGGGAAAGGACAGTCTCCTCAACAAACAGTGCTAAAATAAAATTGGATCTATGCATGCATACACCTTACACAAAAAATAAACTAAAAATGGATCAACAATCTAAATATACCACCTAATAATATCATATTCCTAGAGAAAGTCATCGGCATAGACCAATTCATGGAAAGGACTACACAAACATAGACAATAAAAGCAAAAATGGCCACATGGGATTAGAAGCCATGAAGCTACTGCACTGCAAAGGAAATACTAAAGAAAGAAAAGAGGCAGCTAACAGATGAGAGGAGATAGTTTAAGCTATTGAGCTGATAGAGGATTAATAAACAGAATCTATAAAAGTTCCAGAATCTCCACATCAGCAATACAAACAATCCACTTTTCAAAGGAAGAAATATAAATGGCCAGTAAACAGGTGAAAAAATGCTCAGGATCACTAGTTATTAGGAAATTGCAGGGAAATGCAAATAAAGATCACAGTGAGGTTTCAACTCATCACATTTATTCAGAGGGAGCATGACAGTGGCAGCCTTCTTTGAACTGTACCTATCCGATGCACTAAATCTGTTCTCTTTATATTAATGAAAGTTAAAAAGGAAAATTCTGAAGAATGTTCTTTTAGAATTTAGATATGAGATGCAAATTGGGAAGAAGAACAAAAACACTTAGGATTATATGGGCTCATTTGTACAAAAAATCAATTATTTTGAACAACAAGTGATTATTGTGGGAAAGTAGGTCCAAAATATCATGTGGCAGCATAATAGGTGTGGGAATGTAATAAAAGATTGAAAGTTCCTATTAACTTCTTATTACTCATGTGACTAACCTACGGGACAGGGGTAGAAATCTACACTGCAGCACAGCACCAGAACAGGTTGTTTCAGAACTCCTCTCCAGCAACACAACCACCAATCCCCCACCACCCACCACAAGAACTCACTCAGCTTCTCCCTAATATAAAGGGCCATGATAATGTGCTTTGTTCATCTATGTATTCAATGCTTTCAACAGTTCCTGACACATGATTCCCACAGGATAACTAGTATTTAATGAATGAGCAAGTGCATGCATTTTCCCGTTGCTTTGAATGCTTAGTAGTTAGGTCACTTTAAATAAATTTGTCTTCACTAAAGAAACATGAAAAAAAAAAAAAAACTTAGGATAGACCAACAGTATGATATATAGAGAAAGGATACAATGTGTGTTGAACTGAGTGCCTTATCTTTTAAAAGGGAAGTTCATAAGTAACTTGTTTTTTTTTTAACATTTATTTTATTATTTTTATTGGAAAGGCGGATGTACAGAGAGGAGAGACAGAGAGGAAGATCTTCCGTTCGATGAGTCACTCCCCAAGTGAGCACAACGGCCGATGCTATGCCGATCCGAAGCCAGGAGCCTCTGCCAGGTCTCCCACGCGGGTGCAGGGTCCCAAAGCTTTTGGGCAGTCCTCGACTGCTTTCCCAGGCCACAAGCGGGGAGCTGGATGGGAAGAAGAGCTGCCGGGATTAGAACCTGCGCCCATATGGGATCCCGGGCATGCAAGGCCAGGACCTTAACCACTGTGCCACCGCGCACGGCCCCATAAATAACTTGTTAATACTGATAAGTCAAAGATAGATGTGAAGTTTTATATGTAATACTAGACTCTCAGCTTCTAAAACAGTTAAGAATGGAAGCTGTGCACATTGGTTACTTGTAGAAAATGAGATCGGGGAGACTTTACACTCCATTTTAAAATCCACGATCCAGGTGATGCAGGACCTTGAACATCAAACAGAAGAAATGCCTCTTGTAGCTGTGAGCACTCACTTTCCCTGTAAAGGCTGTTTCTCTAAAAGCTCACAGGAGCAACACAAGATAGCACAACTCTCACAAGAGAGGAGTCAGACAGGACAGGATACAAAGAGGCCACAATGGACAGGAGTGAGGGCAAATCCTGAGGAACATCTCATGACTTTTCTTGTCTCACTCTCATTTGCCGGTGTTACTGTTCAGGAAATCACAGGGTTGTTCCAGGGTTTGATAAGCCTCATTCAGTCACCAGGGTTCCCTTGAACGCCGACATGCACCTCCGCATCCAGAGGGTCATTTAGCTTCTCTGCTGTTTGTTCTTCCTTCTCAACTCCCCCCTCGCAGCAGAAAGAATGATGCCAAGGTAAGAGTTTGCTCAAGAATCATTTTCTTTTAAAGATAGTGTAAATATTGTGTTTTATTCTACATTCTTGTTTTCCACTTCATTTATTTTTTATTTTTTTATAATTTTATCTCTTTCTATTATTATCATTTTATGATACAGATTCATAGGCCCCAGGATTTTCCTTATCTCCTCCTCAATTCCCTCTTCGTTCACTGAGTCCAATTACATTATTACTGTATTATAGTTCTTAATACATAGTCCTATGTCCATTATTGTGGGTATGCTACAGAGAATCCAGTATCCTATTGTCAAGATAGAGTAAACAGTTTCACTGGGAGTCTTATTGAGTCTTATTGAGTCTTAAGAGTCTTATTCTCTTGAATTGTTTTTGGCTACACTCATCAGGAAGTCTCATTAACGTAGGATGTGAGGGTTAGAGACAAATGAATCCTTAGAATTTGCTGTCCTTTCCTTTTTTGTTTATCTACTTAAATCTGAAATGTTGGAAAGAAACACTTGAAAAGTTTCTGTTAGTTTGACAAGTGTGGTTTGTATAATTATAGTCTTTGAAAACTAGACCACCATTAACCTCAATTTTCTTGGTTTTTAAAATGCTTATTATCATTTAACCCTATTATCTGGAATTGTTCCAGCAGAAAGTTTAACACAAGGTCTGAATAGATCATTTGGAGACATTCAATAAAAAGACTGTTTACAATGGTTTGAGTACCAACTAAGAATTAAAAGTTTCCATAAGGAGATTCATAGTGGAAAGCTGGAACGGAGGGGTACAGGGAAGGCAACTTCATGAGAACAGAGTGTAATTCAGCTATAGCTGTGGCTATAGAAAAGTGCCTCAGGACAGGACTGACTCTCTTAGCTAGAGGGACACTCCCACTGTCAGGTCACAGCTTAGAAGAGAGATTACAGAAGTTAAGGAAAAAAAACTCCCTTTCTCTCCTCCTTTCCTTCTTATCACTGAGTCCCTTTCCCTGTAAACTTGTCTGTAAACAACCTTCAAAGCAGAGTAATAAAAAAAATACTGTACCATGAGTTAAAAGGCAGAATTTTCCCCAAAGAGTGTTAGAGACATTGTGGTTTTCCCCTACCTCCTCATCCAGCCAAGCAGGGCTGCAGACTCAGTGCCTGTGACAGGTGCACTCAGGCCTTGGTGCCAACTCTGCACCCTCAGTGGAGGACACATGCTCTCTCCACTTGGAGTCATACTTCCTACTGTGAATCCTCTCCAGTACACAGTGAACCACAGCTGTCTGTCCTGCAGCGAGTAGGGGCTCCATGCCTTCAGTTGCTCTTTCCCATCTGTCATCTATTCCCATTTCTTATTCAATGATCCCATCCCATTTTATATTATAACTGAATGTTTTAAGTCAAAACTCTAAAAATCTGCCATGTCAATATTCAATTCAACATAATTTCATAGTTATTTTCATCCCTTCCTCTTCATGTCTAATTGACATCAAGTCTAGCAGTGAGTCTGCAAAGCTGGTTAAGGACAAGGACAGCGATGAAGAACTTTGGGTTCAAACCCAGGCTAGAGCACTACTCTTTCCAAGATCTGCAGCACATAATTCAGTCTGTTTTGCTTTGACTGTGGAGTTGTAAAGTGAGAATAACAACAATAAGCATCTTTCTTTTTTATGTGGATGGGAGTTGTGAAGATAATAGACTAGTTCTTCCTCAGAAGGAGATTTATTTGAGCATCTCTCATTTCACTCATAGTTTGAGAAATTCAGCCCTTTTTCTATTTCTGTCACTTTCCCCTCAGAAGCCTCTTCACAATATTTCAATGAGGAACGCATAATCCACCAAAAAGTACCTGGGGGAAATGATAGGTGGATTTAAAGATTGGAAGTGATAGAAAAATCACTCAATAATCCCAAACAATCTTTTTTCTCTCTTTATGCAATGTGAGGATTCCTTAAAGCTTTAAATGACACTTGAGGTTTCTGAGGATGTCCTCTTCAGTAAAAGTCAGGTTGGAACATTCTCCCAGTCAAGTAGCAAAGGAGAACACAGATCCTTGCTGAAGGAACTCCACTGAATTTAAGATCCCTCAAAATTCCATGAAAGGAATCCCCAAACATAATTATAATTACAAAGTGAATCAAATGGCATGAATAAAAGATCAAGGTACCCCGGGGAATGTGAGAGAAATTGTGACTTTCCTCTGCCCACTCACTAAGCACACTAGGGCTGTCAAATTGAAGGGAAGGCATGATGTATGTATTCAGATCTTGGTGTCAGCTCTGCACCTCCACAGAGGCCAAGTCCTGTTGCACTCAGAGGCCTGTTGAGCTGTGTGAGTCGGATTCAGGGTGCTGTAATTAGCTGCTGCCCTTTCTGCGTTAGGAAGAACCTCTTGTCTTCAACTGTTTTTTCTCATTGTGTTTCAACCCAATCTCTTCTTACATTGTCAAAAACTATTTCATATATCCTCTCAAATGTATTTAAGCAAGGCTTTAAAAATCCACATTTTTGGTACTTGATCAGGGATCTGACGTAAGTGTGACTGGCTGAGTTTTCTCCCAATCTGTATGCATCGTTGATACCAGAATATAACTGTGTGCATGTATTCTAAGTGCATGGATTGGACACAGACGTGTGGATTCACACCCAGGCTTTATCACTTACGGGCCCAAGACATGCAACACAACACTCACATTTTCGGTGCTTTTGCCTTCATGGATTTAAAGAGAGAATATTAACACTACTTACCCCATGTGCTCTGGAGAGCATTAAGAAAGGATATTCCTGAGAAGGACTCCTTTAGCTGATGTTACTTCACTCAATTTGAGTAATTGCCCTGGTGAGTTGGAATGCTATGAACACTGACTCAGTCAGGCTTTCTAAAATGCTGCAATGGGGCTTCTTTTCTCTTCTTTCCTTTCCTTTTCTTTTCCTTTTCTTTTCTTTTCTTTTCTTTTCTTTTCTTTTCTTTTCTTTTCTTTTCTTTTCTTTTCTTTTCTTTTCTCTTCTCTTCTTTTCTCTTCTTTTCTTTTCTTTCCTTTTCTTTTCTTTTCTTTTCTTTTCTTTTCTTTTCTTTTCTTTTCTTTTCTTTCCTTTCCTTTCCTTTCTTTCTTTCTTTCTTTCTTTCTTTCTTTCTTTCTTTCTTTCTTTCTTTCTTTCTTTCTTTCTTTCTTTCTCTTCCTTCCTTCTTTCTTTCTTTCTTTCTTCCTTTCTTTCTTTTCTTTTCCTCTGTCCAAACCTTTCCTACAGAATCTCTTCCATGTCCAGTTCATGGACATTATAATGTGTATGTGATAGAAGATCAGTTAATAAAGACGCTTACATTCTCTGCCTCAGCTCCTCTCTTCACGTGTATTGGTAGTCAATCTCTCGTTTTCACTTCCCCTCCATCTCTCTGTTCCTCCCCGTTTCCCCTTCTCCTTCCCTTATTCCCTCCCTCTCTTTTTCTGCTTTCTCAAGATCGCTGTTCACTTCTCAGTGTGGAGGAAATTCAAGTCATCGTTGAAATCTATCGCTAACTTATGGGATCATACTCTTCTCAAAGGCCACAATACTGACCCCCATCACTTGGTCACAGGGCTAAATTACTTTATATACTTTCTGTGATGGAGGAGGTGTAAGGTCAGTCACACCCAGCTTTCCATAGGAATAGTTCTTGAAGACAGACATTTTCTTACTTGATATGTATATGTACATGTGCATATATACATATATGTGTGTGTTTATATGTATATGTTTGTTTTCTCATGTGGCATTTAATTTACCCCAAGGACTACAGTTGATGTCCCCATTGATTAATCGGTTGGTTATAAATCACTTGACTCCCAAAGGTGTCCCACGAATGAAGCTGGGCATAAACAAAATAAAACCAAGAGAAAAGCACCCACTGTTTCATAATAGAGGCCTATAGAGCAATTTTGACACCAAGATGTTTGCCTACCACCACAGCTATCCTAGCAAGATCTGACATTCCCTCAAGTCCCTACACCATAGTTTCCTCTCTTTCTGATGAATGGAAGTCTCTCAGTCATTGAGATGCATTTGGTCATGCGCGAGACTTCCAAAAACTCCCCATTAGGAAGTCTTTGGCCCATGGCAGAAACAGTATCAGAGCAGCCATGTTTTATCTATTTCTATCCAACATGAAATAGCCTAGTACCATTGATATAAGTGATGGTAGTACCGATCATTCCTGTAGCAGTGGAGGCCCTCAGTTGGAGGAGCCTGAACCTCTGCTTCAGAGGCAGCATGAACTGGATTTGAATCCAGGTTCCAGGAGTCCTGTGTCTTAGTAAAATTTGTCCTTTCCGCATTGCTCTGTTTCCCTCCTTGTTGCTCAGGGACCCCAATAACAACATGCTGGCTACTCTTGAGAATCAGTCATGCAGCAGGCTCTCAGATCTTGTTTGTGATCCCAGGAACACAACTGGCGACTTTCCGAGCATGAACACAAGCATTACAGACATGAACGACGTCACGCAGAACGGAAGAGGTGGGACCACTATGCCAACACGTGACAAGCTTCACCTGATTCTGCGCTCACTGACCTTCATCATCATCCTGGTCGGGATGGCAGGAAATGCGACTGTGTTATGGCTCCTGGGCTGCCGCATGCGCAGGAATGCCTTCTCTGTCTATGTCCTCAACCTGGCTGGAGCCGACTTCCTGTACCTCTGCAGCAGCTTTATAAGATACCTCATAAATTACTTCGGTTTGCACTCCATCTATGTTTCAAAATATTTCTGGCCCATTTGGATCTTTTTCTACCTTGCAGGCCTGGGCATCCTCAGCGCCATTAGCATGGAGCGCTGCCTGTCTGTCCTGTGTCCTATCTGGTACCGCTGCAGACGCCCCAGGTGCCTGTCTGCTTTCCTGTGTGCCCTGCTCTGGGCGCTGTCCTTGGTGCTGAGCCTCGTTAGAGCTTATTGTTTCCTATCTAGCAATTGGAGCTGGGAGAAGTGTAGGATAATTGACTTCTTCACTGCAGCATGGTTGATATTCTTATTTTTGCTTCTCTCTGGGTCCAGCCTGGCAGTGGTGTTCAGGATCTTCTGTAGCTCACGGAAGTTTCGGCTGACCCGGCTGTATGTGACTGTCCTGCTCACAGTGCTGGTCTATCTCCTCTGTGGTCTGCCCTTTGGCATCTATTTGTTCCTCTTAATCTGGATTGATAGTTTTAATAATAATGCTCCTACCTATTGTATTCTAATTCTGATTCTCTTGTCCTGTGTTAACAGCTGTGCCAACCCTATCATTTACTTCTTTGTGGGCTCCTTTAGGCAGCGGAGGCAGGGACAGACTCTCAAGCAGGTTCTTCAGAGGGCCCTACAGGACACCCCTGAAGAGGGTGACAGTGGGAGCAGTCTGCCCCAGGGAACCCTGGAGATGTCAAGGAGTGGTGTAGTGTAGCCTGATATTCCCTCTGCACTCACAGAGATGTGGTTACCAGAGCCAGCTCTGCCACTGTCAGTTTGCAGTCTTGTCTTCAACAGGAGACTGGAAGCAGTACATCAAAGGTCTGAATTTATGTGGTCATTCATTGCATGTGCCACAAGCTGAACGAGTGCTCCATTATGACATACATCCTATGCCTGTGTCCTATAATTTCTCTCTTGAAATTGATAAGCAATTAAATCTCAAAATATCCACTAAAGAGATGTCTTCCTTAATTTTGGCAGTCCTTAGAATACCCTTTAGTTTCATGAGTGTTATTTATAAATTATTTGTTTAGTGATGATTCTATCAAGCTTGTGAGAAATATCCATTGACCAGATGTGGATTACCATGTTACACTTCATTGCTTTCATGATATCCAGTCATAAATTTCTAAGCCACATTAATCATCATCTGTGTTTAGTTAAGGATGGAGGCAGGTGGTTTCCTTTTTCCTGCCCTCTATCAGCACCAGCCTACTTCCTTCTTCATCTTTTATTGGTTTCTGGGGCTCTTTCATTCTTCAAGCAGGTTTCCAATGCATTTTCTTATTATCACTATGCTTCTTGAGGCCAGGATCTCTGTCTTATTAATCTTATTTCAAATATCTCACAGTATTTATTACAAAAATTGAATTAAATATGAATACTTCATGTTCTAAATATGTATATATTCTATTCAAATATGTCAATTTTAAATCCTGCATGATTTCAACATTTATTATTTTGAGACTTAATTATAAGGAGTGATATTTAAGAACTGCAGCAGCATTGCTGATGAACTAGCAAATAAGTACATCCGTGTGCTTCAACCTCCCTCACTCACCAAATGATCAATTTTTGAGTGTTTTCTTCTCGGTCTCTTAATCTTTCTTTCTTGCTGCCCCAAAGAGAATTACAGTTAGTTTTTCTTTCACCAAATTTAATTTGTGCATGATATTTTGGTTATATATTTAGAATCATATAAGGTGCATCTTTTTCTTTTTGTCTACTATTTTACTGACCATCCTGGGTGGAGTAGTATCCATTTCATTGCATTCTGTAGATGAACATGTATAAGCTGAATATGATTTCATTGTATATTTGTAGCACACTGTAAACGTTTCCTGTTGATATCCTTGTTTTTGCTCTGTTATAAAAAATTGTGTGCACATTCATATTTCAGTCTTTGTGTGACCATATAGTTCACTCACTTGAATAAAAACATGTAGTGTAATTGTTGGAGGCGTAGCAGCTTGTGGTTTACTGTGTAAGACAAATGCCTAAGTTGTGTGTAAAGCGGTTGCACTATTTCACATTCCCACCAGCACTACATGTCCCACATGCTCCCAGCAAATACGGCAATGTCAATCTTTTGTTATTTTCTATTCAAATGTGTTGGAGTGTCATGCTTTTGTGTTTTAACTTGCATTTCTCTAATCACATAAATGTTAGTATATTTTAATTTATTTATTGAGTGTGTATTTTTTAGTGTGTGTAAGTTTTTCTCAATTTTAAATCTTTCTTTTGCATTGTATATTTGTGAAAGCCTTGAGATTTTGTTTACTTTTTTCAGAGGGAGAGAAAAAGAGAGAGCAAGTGTAAAATTGCTAGAGAGAGAAAGAAAGAAGGAGAAGGAGAAAAAAGCATTCTCATCTCTGGTTCATTTACTAAAAGCTTGCTCTACTTGGGATATATCAAGACTGGAGTCAAGAGCTAGGAATACAATCTGCATCTCTCACATGTGTCCTGGAATTCCAGTTACAGAAATCATCACCACTGTGTCCCAGGGTCTGAAATGATTGGAAGCTGCAGACAGGAGCCAAATTCAGGAACTGATTTTAAAAATTTTACTGGGGGATGCAGAGATTCCAGCATTTATTCCAGATGCCCACTCTGAATGGTAATACAGTCTTAATGTAAGCCTTCATGTGTTATGTGCATTATACAATCTTAATTGGTAGTTTGATGCAGTGGGTTCCCACCTTTTCCCTCTTTCCACTCTAATCCTTATACAATTTTTCCTATTGCTATCTTTCTGCTTTATTGTCATATATTAATTAAAGCTAGTGAGTTAATACAATGCATTTTAATAAACTAAAGTCTGTAGTCAATATTATGGTTTGCTTGTGTGTTGTTCAATTCAATGGATTTTCACAAATGAGAATGGTGTGAAACTACCATCATAGTTGCATAGACAATAATCTCAGATATCTGTGACTCCATCTATTCTAATTTCTGGCAATCAATATTGATTTCCTGATATGAATAATTGTTTTTACTGGTACCCTATTTTAAATCACATATTAGATACCTTGTTCAGAATAGCCTCTTGACAATTTGCATTTAAGTTCTTCCCTTTATATTTATAGCTTAGTATTTTATTTGTTCATGCTACTGAATGCAACTTCATTTTTTAATGTTCAGTTTATCCATTCACCTAATGAAGAAGATTGTGTTTGCTTCCACATTTTCGCAATTATTATTAAATGTGACCATGAGTTTTCAACTCATTGGGTAAATACTTAGGCTCATGGTTTTTGGATTTTTGCAGTAAGTATGTATTTTGTGTTATATTAGTTTCCAGACTGGTGTTAACCATTTGTTATAGCCGTCAATAATGTGTAAGAGTTTCTTCTATGCCACACTCCCCTAGGAAATCAGATTCATCCATGTTTTACATGTTAACCTTTCTATTTGTTGTATAGTAGTGTCTCACCTTTTTACTTGAAATCATATATCAACACATCAGAGCAAGTGCAATTTTTCTATGCTTATTTACCCACTGAACTGTTTCCTAGATGTGCAGTCTTTTGAGTCCTTTTAGTCAATGGAAGTTTTGTTATTGGGTTACTTGCTGTGTTATTGCTTCATTCATAATAATTCTTTATTAGCAGATATACAGAGAGGAGGAAAGACAGAGAGGAAGATCTCCTATCTGATGATTCATTCCCTAATTGACCGCAACAGCAGGAGCTGAGCCAATCTGATGCCAGGAGCCAGGAGTTTTTTGCAAATCTCCCACGTGGGTGCAAGGTCCCAAAGCTTTGGGCCGTCCTCGACTGCTTTCCCAGGTCACAAGCAAGGAGCTGGCTAGGAAGCAGGGCTGCCGGGCAAAGAACCAGCACCCATATGGGATCCTGGGCATGCAAGGTGAGGATCTTAACCACTACACTATCACGCCAGGCACAGATTTTAAAATTTAAAGATATCTTCCACCTGCTGCCTCATTCCCTGATGATTGAAATGACCAGGGCTGAGCCAGCCTGAAGCCATGAGCCAGGACCTTCATCTGGGTCTTCTCTCTGGGTATAAAGACACATGCTCTTGAGTCATCTTCTGCTGCTATTCCAGGCAAATAGACAGAGAGCAGGATTGAAAGTAGAGCAGCTGGGACCTGAACCAGTGCCCATAAGGGATGCTAGAGTTGTACACAGCAGTTTACCTACTATATCACAATGCTAAGTCTGCGGAAAACATGCTATACAAAAAAAAAAAAGGCAGAAAGTTGCAAGTGACTAATATGTACAGTGTTTTGCCTAAAGAAATAATACTTGGATAAGGGAATAAAACAGTAACAATTTTGGAGAGAGTTTCAGGAAATATAAAGCTCTGAACAATGTGCTTCAGTCATAGAAATATGAAATGTGAAGTGGAAAGATGAGAGAAACATTTGAGTTATATTTGTGCATTTGGAAAAAGGCTATTAAAATTATTGTAAGAGTATACTTTGTTGTAGGAAAAGTATAGTCTAAAATTCTGTAGCATAGCGTGGTAGAGGAAGTTATTAGAGATTAGGTCATTAAAGCTCTGGTATTATTGGTGAGGAGGACTGATTCGGGGACAGGTGTTCATCCACTACCTCACAGCAGCAGGAAATGCTGTCTCAGAACTCCTCCTCCATCAACAAACTATTCTTGTGTGACTTTCTCCACTTTTTGCTGAATGTGTATTCCCTGGGTCTTCAATATCTTCAACAGTTGTTGAGCATATCCTGTGGACACAGAAAGTTCATTTAATCAATTAATAAATAAATGCGATATAGTCCAGTGGATTAATACAATGTCTCAACTAAGAGCAGTTAATTACATCTCAAAGTGACTGCAGCACAGACACACGATGGAAATTATTAGAGAGAAGGCTGACACGTTGAGCTGCCTCTTAATGATCTGTAAATAGTGTGGTTAAAAATCTGATAAAATGTGACAAATGATGTATGTTATGTGCTAAATTCCCTATGTTTTCACAGCACTCAATATATTCAGTAGTTAATATTGATAAATGAAAATGGAAGTATAGTTTTGTTATGCAAAGCTTTAACACTGTTAGTTTCTAAAACATCTACTGATGAAATCTGTACATATTGTTTGATATTGGGAACTGAAGTTAGACACACTTTCTATCTTATTTTATATACCTCAGTTTCATTTGAAACACAACACAATTAAATATTGGACAATCAGGTGAACCAGGATATTCAGGATCTTGAAGGCTAAATTGGAGAGGGATACTGCCCTTATCCATGACTCCTCACAATGATCAATGGGTCTGCTTTCTGCACAGACTCACAGTATGTAATGATGTACACTAGGATCTCACAGGGAGAGGGATTGTACGAGGCAGGAAAACCAGAGGCTAAAATTAGTGTTTGGAATGATTGTAAAAGCCGAGAAACATCTTGTGAGGATTCTTGTCTTACAGTCTCACTTGTGAGTGCCCCTAAACAGGAAATCACAAGGCTATATAGCATCTTGATAAAGCTCACTTGGTTACCAGGGTTCCCTAAAGCTCCTGCAAGCACCTTCCCATTCAGAGTGTACAAGAGTATCTTTTGCTGTTGGCCAGTTTGAGGCAAACTTTTTGTCAACCCCCTGCTGCATCAAGAGAACTGTTGATAAGGGAAGAATCTGGTGATATCTTAATTCAAAGGCAGCTTTGGTTTCTCCCTCTTATTCCACATTCTGTGGAATTAGTTGCTGAGGGGTGCACCCAGCAGCAATTATCAGGCAATTTGGATAATTGTACCAGGGATGGTTATACATCTGGATGGATTCACTCAGGTTATCAGTCTCTTCCTATAGTTTCCTTCACTCTTCAGGAATTCACATTTGTAAGTGTGGAGAGAAATTAAAGATGATTTAATGGAGAGTGAGGGAGGAAGAGAGAAGGAGAAACAGAGAGAGAGAGAGAGAGAGAGAGAGAGAGAGAGAGAGAGAGAGAGAGAGAGAGAACCTTAATCTACTGACTCTTTTCCCAGACAGCCACAACAGTCAGATCTAGGCTAAAGCTAGAAACTAAAGCCAGGAACTCCATCTCATCACCCCCATGGGTGTCAGAGCCCAGAGATCCTGAGTCATCTTTTGCAGCATGCTAAGGTACATTAAACATAATATTGGTTGGAATTAGAATTGTCAGGGCTCAAGTAGGGTTCCTGATATGAAATTTTAGCTTCACAAGTTGGAGTTGTCACTTCATGGAAATTCTGGCCTACAGATTTTGAAAAATATTTTAATTCTGGTGAAATATAGTAGACTGTGTTATTTTCCTAAAAGTGAACTATGGCTTGCCTCCACTTAGCATATTCTATTCCAATTCAAAAATTTTGTTTTCATTATACTTTTAGAACCACTAATTATCACAATAGTAAATACCATGCACACTTCAAATGTGTTACTGAAGAGTTCAGTGTAGGAACTTTTTTTAAAAGAGTGAGTGGATCTAAGGCAGTCTGGCAAAGAATGATGAAGCTCCAAGGGCAAGGAGTAGTGCAAAACTCTTCCACTTGTCTACCCAAAGGGGAATGGGAGGGAAAAATTATGAGGAATCAGAGTGAATTGTAGTAGTACTTGTGACACTACTTCTTACTATGGACAAGGATCATAAGACTAGGACAAAATCTTGGGTAGAGAGAACTGTTGCTGTCATTTCACAACCAGAAAATAAATTTACTTTTTAAAAAAGGTCTCAAGGGAGACCTTTATTGATGTGCTCTTTTCAATGAGTTAACTGGAATAGTGAGGGTACACATCTCGCTTATGAAGCACAGAGATGTCTCCTCCAGATGCAAAGAAGATGGTGAAGGGCCAGCATGAGAACCTGGTGCTCATGGAGAACATTTATTTCTCCCTATAGCTTCCTGTCCTGTGGTAGTCCCCAAAAACTGCCTCAGTGGAATTGGATCAGTGTTTGATTCTAGCTTTCCCAAGTGTGTTGCTTATACCTACTTATCACATGTAAGCTTTTGAAATTTCTCTCACTGTCACTATAAATGTCTTCAGGATTAAAATGTAGTTGAAACAAAAAGGGTGGGGGATATTTTCCAGCTTTGTCGGCTTATTATTTTGACTGAACAATGTGCCTTTAATATTCCCTAACTGCCTCCTGTGTTCAGCCCCATTCCACTTCCACCTCTCCCTTGCCTGCTTTAAACTCTTTAAACCAAAAGAAACTCACTGAGTACTGGAATTCCTACCTAGACTTTGAGCTTAAATTCTCCAAGATGTTCAGGAAAACTATGAGCAGTTACTGCAAGGGAAGTATAGATGACACAGCCATATTAACTGCCTTGAGGGATAAGGAATTCTTGCAAATCCTTTCACCAGTTTGTTCCACAGAAAAAGTCACAATGACTTTTTTTCTTCTTGTGTGCTTCCTTGGTGACTAATTTCAAAACATTTACTAAAAGATTTCCATTAAGGCCCTGAGACATGCATTGATTTTACTAATTGGTTACTCACTGAATAATGGACAGGACAAAGTCATTTCCTGAGGACTTAAACCTCAGCAGCTGAGCCCTTTGGAGATCAAGAGGTCTGGTCTTCCCCACAGCTTCACCAGAGCTCACATTCCCTGTTAAGTCTCTGAGTCATGACCTGCTGTCCTCCTGGTGAGAGGAGTCTCTCAGCCACTGCTGTGGCCATGCTCATGCCTGGGCTCTGTTATCCTTCATGTCAGATCCCCATTATTAATAATTGAATGGTCCCTGAGGGCAGGATCTGTGTCAGATTTACCTTTTATTCCAAAGAATTCACAGCATTTGTCATATTACTTTAATTATACACTAATTGTTGAAGTTTCTATTATATATGCATATTATTTTATTTCTGGCATATATCAACATGTATATTATTGTTAATCATAACATAATGATAAGGGAACATGGTGAAGGCATGATAAGTGTCAAATTGATGAATTTGGCTAATGGATACACTCTTGTGATTCAAATTGCAATAAAAATAGAAAATGAATTGAGGGGAGGAAGATGTTATTATATTCTTAGAATTGTGCCTGTGTCCTGTATCTCTTTGTAATTATATCATATTAACATGAAAAAAATAAAGTATCGAAGTGATTAAAAAAGGAAAATAAAGATGTTTGCAGGCAAAATAAAAAAATAAAATGTTTCCAATTTTTGTTAGTTACTTTGTACCTTTGTTAACATTCCCTGCTGCCCTCAGGGATAATCACAATTACAATCTCTATCACCAAGATTAGAACTTTTAGCTCTTTGTGGTGTCCCAAGAATTAGGCCATTTTTCATAGCTTTTTCAGGTCACAGACCGAAAGGTTGTTGGGAAGTGGAGTAACCAGGACATCAACTGACACCCATATGGGATCCTGGTGTTTGGAGGCAGAGGATTGAGCCACCGAGTCATTGCACCAGGACCTTAATTTTTTTAAGTTTCTTTTTATTATTTATTTGTATAAGGTTTCATTGTTTCTTATTGTTCTTGTTGTTCTTCTTCTTCTTTTTCTCCTCCTCCTCCTCTTCCTTCTTCTTCTTCTTCTCTCTCCTTCCTTTCTTTTTTCCTTCCTACCTTCATTCTTTCTTTTTTAAAATAGAGGGTGGAAACATACTTTCATGCTCTAGTTCACTTTCACTTGCCTTTGAGAGCTGGGACTTTCAGGACTTGATTCAGGATCAAGTAATGAAACCAAGGTCTCTCACATGAGTGGCAGATCCAGTTACTGGACCTTTAGCACTGTCCCAGTGGTGATGCATTGCTATCGATATGGCATTAGAAACAAAGCCAGAAGCTGATTCCAGGTACTCCACTGTGGGATGCAGGATTCCAGTCAGGATAAACATCCATTTCCCTTACATGCATTTATTGATAATAAGCAAAAACCCTCATGAACACGTTTTTAATATTCATCCAGTTGAACTATATGGCCACAACGGTCAAAGCTGAGCTGATTCAATACCTGGAGCCAGGAGCTTCTTCCAGGTCTCCCACACAGGTGCAGGATGCCAGGTCTTTGGACCATCATCCACTGCTATCCCAGGACACAAACAGGGAGGTGGATGGGAAGTGGGGCAGCATGGACATGAATCAGCACACACGGGATCCCAGCAAGTTCAATGTAAAGATATACAGACAGAGCCAATTTGCCAGGTTCACCATCTGATAAATTTTAGAATCAACATTTATGTTCCTAAGTTCCAAAAGACCAGAAAAAGTTTTATTTGCTTGAGAATTTTGTATTCTCTTGATACTGGCTTGTATTGTCAATTCTATTTTTTTCTGTATTCTTTTGTGTCTTCACCCTGTTGGGTGCTATAATACTACATTGCCCTTTCTGATGATTGCAATGACAAATTCCGTTTTTGTCTTTGGCCATCCTTGTGGTCTAGTGGATTTAACTACTACCTACAATGAAGATATCCCATGATGGAGTGCCAGTTTGAGATCCAAATGTTCTGCCTTTGACCCAACTCTCTGTTCATGTGTCAGGGAAGGCAATAGAGGCTGCCCCAAGTACTGGAACCTCTGATATTCCTTAGATACTCTGGGATCCTAGCTTCAGCTTGGATGAGCCCCAGCCACTGTTGATTTAGATAATGAGCCCGAGAAAAGAACCCTCTCTTCTTACCTCTTTCTCTCTCTCTTTTTTCAAATAAACAAGTTTGCAAATTTACAATATACGAATGCAAACTCAAAGCTCATAGATTGAAAAGACATTGCAAGGATAATAATAGTACTGCAAGAAACTTTATGCCCATTAACTTGATGAATCAGTGAAATTTCAGAAAGGCTTAAGAGTGTCTACAAAGACTCACATAAGAAGAAATAGATTGAACCCTGCTGTGAGGCCTAGCAGCTAAAGTCCTTTCCTTGAAGGCACCGGGATCCCATATGGGCACTGGTTATAATCCCAGCTGCTCCACTTCCCATCCAGCTCCCTGCTGTGGCCTGGGAAAGCAGTCGAGGACAGCCCAAAGTCTTTGGATTCCTGCACTTATGTGGGAGATCCAGAGGAGGTTCCTGGTTCCTGGCTTCCGATCAGCGCAGCACCGGCTGTTGTGGTCACTTGGGGAGTGAATCATCAGACTGAAGATCTTCCTCTCTCTCTGTATATCCTCCTCTCTGTAGATCTGACTTTGCAATCAAAATAAATAAATCTTAAAAAAAAAGAAGAAATAGTTTCTGTGACTATTTTTATACAAGGAGTGTTGAAAAGCTCCCATGAAAATAAAAAGATGAACAGTGACTACAGTGCCAGGTTGAATGAATAACATTCAAAATACTAGAAAATCTGATTTTTTATGAATTTGTGGAGCAATAAGAGTTTTCTAACCATGTTCATAGCATAATAAAGTGGTCCAGCATTAAGGAGACAATCTGGAAGGTTCTCACAGTGCTAAAGATAGGTTATTTTAACAATCAATTCATGCAAATGAGTAACCAACAATGATTTGGAAACGCCTGGCTACATAAAAATCTATACATTTGTTTTATGCAGTTTTAGTTAAATTTTTTTTCAAAGGGAAAGCAAGGTCCTCGTAAGATAGAGCAGAGTAACTTGTAAAGAATTTCCCAGAGTAAAGTTCCATAAGGACCTTTGCTGTTGATGGGGAGGACTGATTGCCCATTGCAGCACAGCACTAGAAAAGGCTGTGTCAGCACTCACTTCCACCAACACATACGCTTTGCAGGAGCTCATCCCATTGCTGCAGGAGGTAAAAAGACTTGAGCTTGTGTGTTGCTTATCCAATGTCCCAATGCCTTCAACAACGCTGGACATGATACAGGCATCAGTAACTAGGCTCTAATAAGTAAGCAAATCAGTAATTGGAAGCTATTTCTGTGATTAGTTTAAATGCTTCATAGCTAAGTCGCTTGTAATAGACACATGAACAAAAACATAAGAGATAAGGCCAGATATATGTTTTAGATGATCTGAAATTTATCTACTGAACAAATGTGATATGTAGAGAGAAATGTGACAGATAACGTATATGATATGCTAATTCTCTCATCTTTCATAAGGATATTCAATACATTCAGCTCTTAATATTCTCAAGTCAAGAATGGAGGTGTAGTTTTCTTGTGCAAAGCTATATTAGCTTTTAAAAGATGTAATCATGGGAATTGTACATTGGCTGCTATTGAGAACTGAAGTAAAAGTAAAATGACTTTCCATTTGATTTACTCCAGTTTCATTGAAGCACAGCTAACTCGCTTATGTCACTTTTTTCACTAAATTAGAAAAAAAAATCTGGTGAACTAGGACATCTGGGAACTTGAATATGAAACAGAAGAGGGCAGACTAGCCTTGAGTATGGTTGCTCACACTGCTTAGTGGGTATGCTTTCTGTATAGACTCCCAACAGGCAGTGAAACATGTCAGAATCCTAACAGAGAAAGGCAACAGAGGGGGCAGGAAGAGAGGCTAAGATAAGCAATAGGGGTGAGGGACAATGCTAAGAATGGTCTTGTGAGACTTGCTGTCTGTCACTGACCTTTGCCAGGGTCCCTGTACAGAAAGTCACAGGGCTGTTCAGCATCTTGATAAGTGTCACTCAGTCACCAAAGTTCCCGACAACTCCTGTAGTGACCTCCTCCCCACACAGAGGCAGACAAGCATCTTCTGCTGTTTGCCATCTCAGAAAGTGCTTTCTCTTGAAGCCTCCACCTGCAGCAAGAATGATGTTAAGGTAAGAATCTTCTCAGGATTCATCTTACACAGGCAGCTCTGTTCTTCCCTTTTAGTACACATCTTGTTGAATTCATCTCAAGGTACACCATCAGCGAGAATCATAGCTTTGAATGCTGGTAGCATAGATGATTAGAAAGTAACGAAAAGCACTCATGTGTTAAGTACTCTCTTTGTCTCAAACCATTCAAATATACAAGTATAGAGAGAAATGCCTAATGCAATTTGAATCAAGATAGCGTGTCACCACAGAGTATCAAATGTAAACTGTGGTAACCTTTCGTTTGCACAAATTTTATTGCAATTCAGAAGTTTGTACTTCAGTTGCCTTGAACCTATAATTGTCACAACAGAAAAGCCAGGTTATGCTCTGAAGTGAAAAGTTCAGTGGAGGAATTGTTTGCATATGAGTGAAAAGCCTAAGGGAACTGCAAAAACATTGATGAAGTGCTAGAGTTAATGAAATTTGGGGATCTCTAGTTATTAAAATTTAATGAATCGTATGCATTGGGACAGAGGTAAACTTGGGACAGGAAACCAAGATCCAGAGCTGAAACTGCTCGTCACCTGGTGGTCTCAGGTTAATCTTTTATAATTCTTATCCCCAGATTATTATGTTTAATACAAACATAGCAATGGGAGATTTCTTAGGGACACGAGCCAGAGACTAGAAACACAACAATGATTAATCATGTGTACCTGCCCCAGGAAGGTCCAGGCATTATAGAATCTGAGTTTAATGAGGGAGATAAGACACGGAAATGAACTTCACAACACATTTATAAGCAGAGTCAAGCATAGAAGGTCAGGTTGCCTGGAGGACACATGAGTGGTTGTGGTTTTCTCTAGCTTCTTCTCATCCAGCTAGAGCTGCAGAAATGAACTGCAGGTACAATGGATACCTTCAGGCGAATGATGCTAAGCTGCACACACAACAAATGGGACATTCTCTTTGCATTAGGAGGCTTGCTGCCCCATGTAAGTCCTGTCCAGAGTGTAGAGATTGAAAGCTCTTTTTTGTGCAGCAGAAACTTGATAATTGGCTTCTATTCCAGTCTCTTCTACTTATCTGCTCACATCCTGTTCTTACTACTTTTGATCTTTGCTAAAATTAAGTTTTAAAAATATACAATTTTGATATCTCCTTTGGATAGACTTGAGCATTTCTTTTTGTTTTGTTTTCTTCCCTTGCCTTGTGAGGTTGCTGTTGAACTGTATTAGTGCAAATGCAAGTCAAGTTAGGGGGAAAAAAGCTCTGGGACAGGTGTTTGGCAAATCAATTACAAGACTGCTTGAATGCCTACATCCCAGGT
Organism: Ochotona curzoniae; assembly: GCF_017591425.1. Taxonomy (NCBI): domain Eukaryota; kingdom Metazoa; phylum Chordata; class Mammalia; order Lagomorpha; family Ochotonidae; genus Ochotona; species Ochotona curzoniae. The sequence continues at coordinate 31,517 of NW_024466198.1, forward strand.
TGTATTTCCTTTGTTCAGTCCTGCCTCTGTTTCTAATTGCAGCTCCATTTCAATGTGTATCCTTGGGTGTTGCAGTAATTGCCAGAGTCCAGCTTCAGCTGAGTTCAAAACTCAAAAAGGGTGCATGGAATAGGTCTAAAGAAAATTCACAGATCAGTAGAATTCCAGAATCATAATGGACAATGCAAGAAAGCTGTCCGCTTTGTTTATGCAGAACCAGTCAAACTCAGGCTTAGACTTTTTATATCATGGTCAAGTAGGTGCTCCAAGGATAATTCTGCCGTTTGTTTCACCTTAAAGCAGGATGTTATCCATCCTGACCCTGTGGTTAGGGAGTTCTCAATAGATGGTACATATCAATCAGTAACACATTCCTGCTACAATCCTCATCCTACAACTTGGTCTTGAATCATTTAAGGAAGGAAATGCATCACAGAAGGAGGGAGTTAAAGATCAAGGAAAGAGGGAAGATTCCCACTACACCTGGGGACTTAACACCCTTGATTAGTATATAATCAATGGGGACAGCCCAGACAGCAATAATAAAAGGTTCTTTTGCTAAAATGGTATCAGCAACATCAACTTCCAAGCTCATATTGATCAACTCTGCAGAGGCAGACTATAGCTAAATAGATTACAGAAATCCCAGCGGGGTTGTCCAGATGTCCATGCATAGGGAAGTGAAAATACCTTCAGGTGGATGCAGAGACATCCTCCATGCCCTGCCATGCAGTGTGAGATTCCTTGCAGCCCTGACTCCAATGGAAAAATACTCTTCATACTTTCATGTCTTCCACACTCACGTCAGGGACCTCAGCGAGTGACGGTGTCTAGGGAAGGGCTGGATTGCATTTTGGGCTCCTGGCTTCAGCTTGGTTCTGTTTTGACTATGGAGTATATTAGCAGATGGAATTTACTCCTGCAGCTGCCTGCAGTTAACTCTGAGTTTGGCAAAGGGTTTTGTTCCTTTGCAGGGAAGTCTTCAGTAATATTCATTGTGCCTTTGTCTCTTCTTTTGTTCTTAGTCATTGTACTTCTAGTTAACAGATTCATCTCCTTGGGGCAGGTTTCTAAGCTCTTTCACAGTTCTAAGGTTACTTATTGCAATTGGTACACAGCTCTTTGTTTGCAGTCACTTGTGCCACTCCCTCCAGCAAATTCCAGGTCTGGCTTCTTGTGTTAGATTTCCACAAAGAACTCCGTAGCCCCAGTTCCTGCTCTCCAATCTCAACTCCTGTGATACCGTGCTGAGGCTGCACCGTTGATTTTGCAACCTTTGTACCATTTCCAGTTGGAGTAGGTCCCAGGAATACAAAGACACCACGTGTCCTATATAGCAAGGTTATTGTTGGTGGTAATCTTGCCAAAACAAGTTGTGGTGCCAATCTTGACAGAACCTGTTGGCTGTTAGGGCTGATGACCACACGTACCTATTTTGAACCATACAATGCCATAGTCAGTATTATCTTTCTGTGGGACCAGTGCAATGCACTGAGCTTGGTGAGTTCTCAGTTCAGCACATACATAGCTCACTGATAGCCCTGTAGTCTTAACTTCTTTGCCACACCATACAAAATGGTGCCTAATATGCCACTACTAGAGTTCTTGATCTGCTGGTCATCTGGTCTGAGGACTACTTGGACTTATCCTGTGTGGAGCCTGTGGGATGCCACATTGTTGCAGTTCACTGAGCCAGAAATGAGTTTACTTGCAGCTCAGTGCCTGCGCAATACTGTCTATGGTCCTTCCTTCCTTAAACAAAATGGTACCTGATAGAGCTCAAGGATGTGAACTGCATTGTGAAATCCACTGTGTTTCCACACTGCCTGTCTGAGATCTGCTGCTCTGCCTCTGCTCCTGGACAAATGAAACAGCCCAGGAGGATGGGCAGATCTTTGTCTGGGTTCACCTCTGAAACTCCCAGTGAATGTCCTGTCCCAGCTTGTTTTTGGTGGAGTTCTGTATGCTGGTGGAGTTCAGATTACAGTTCACTGAATGCCGTTGGGGTATCAGTCACTGCAACACCACACCATTGTGTCTGCTGCTTTCCTGTGTCTTTGTCTCCAGATAGCCTTCTGCTGTTGTTCTGTCCTCTATTGTTTGCTGGCATATGCCCCCTTTGCCTCACACTGACTAATATTTCTCCTGTTTAACCCTATTCTGCCATCTTGATTCTAGCCCAGATCTGATTTTTTTTTTGTTACTGCTCCTGACAGGAATTAAAATCTTGCTCCTTTTTTGACAGATATAACTTGTTAATATTGATAAGTCAAAGATAGATGTAAAGTTTTATTATGTAAACCTAGACTCTCAGCTTTTAAAACAGTTAAGAATGGAAGCTGTGCACACTGTCTACTTTTAGAAAATGAGATCAGGGGAGACTTTACACTTCATTTTAAAATCCATGATGCAGGTGGTTCAGAACCTTGAACATCAAACAGAAGAAATGCCTCTTGTAGCTGTGAGCATTCACTTTCCCTGTAAAGGCTGTTTCTCTAAAAGCTCACAGGAACAACACAACATGGCACAACTCTCACAAGAGAGGAGTCAGACAGGACAGGATACAAAGAGGCCACAACGGACAGGAGTGAGGGCAAATCCTGAGGAACATCTCATGACTTTTCTTGTCTCACTCTCATTTGCCGGTGTTACTGTTCAGGAAATCACAGGGTTGTTCCAGGGTTTGATAAGCCTCATTCAGTCACCAGGGTTCCCTTGAACGCCGACATGCACCTCCACAACCAGAGGGTCATTTAGCTTCTCTGCTGATTGTTCTTCCTTCTCAACTCCCCCCTTGCAGCAGAAAGAATGATGCCAAGGTAAGGGTTCTCTCAAGAATCATTTTCTTTTAAAGATAGTTTAAATGTTGTGTTTTATTCTACATTCTTGTTTTCCACTGCATTTATTTTTTATTTTTATAATTTTACCTCTTTCTATTATTATCATTTTATGATAAAGATCCATAGGCTCTGGAATTACCCTTACCCCCTCCCCAATGAGTTCCTTAATACACAGTCAAATGCCCATTATTGTGGGCATGGACAATGAGACAGAGAATCCAAATTCTTATTGTCAAGATAGAGTAAACAGTTTCATTGGGAGTATTATTCTATATTCTGATGAATTGTCTTTGACTACACTCATCAGAAAGTCTCATTAACATAGGATGCCACCAGTAGTGACAAATGAATGCAGCAAAACAAGTTGTCAATATTTGCTCTCCTTTTCTCTTTACTACTTAAATCTGAAATGTTAGAAACACTTGAAAAGTTTGTTAGTTTGACAAGTTTGGTTGTGTGCAGTTATAGTTTTTGAAACTAAACCATCATTAACCTCAACTTTATTGGTTTTTAAAATGCTTATTATCATTTAACCCTACTATCTGTAACTGTTCCAGCAGAAAATCTAATACAGAGTTTGAACAGATCATTTGGAGGCATTCAATAAAAAGACTGTTTACAACACTCTGAGTACCAACTAAGAATTAAAAGTTTCCATAAGGAAATTCATAGTGGAAAGTTGTTTCCATTGCAAATACTGAGAGGTACAGGGAAGGGAACTTCATGAGAATAGAGTGTAGTTCAGCTATAGCTGTGGTTATAGGAAAGTGCCTCAGGACAGGACTGACTCTCTTAGCTAGAGGGACACTCCCACTGTCAGGTCACAGCTTAGAAGAGAGATTCCAGAAGTTAAGGAAAAAATCTCCCTTTCTTGCATCCTTTCCTTCTTATCAATGAGTCCCTTTCCCTGTAAATTTGTCTGTAAACGAACTTCAAAGCAGAATAATAAACAAATTATTGTGCCATGATTAAAAAGGCAGAATTTCCCCAAAGAGTGTTAGAGACATTGTGGTTTTCCCCTACCTCGTCATCCAGCCAAGCAGGGCTGCAGACTCAGTGCCTGTGACAGGTGCACTCAGGCCTTGGTGCCAACTCTGCACCCTTAGTGGAGGACACATGCTGTCTCCACTGAGTCATATTTCCTACTGTGAATCCTCTTCAGTACACAGCAAAACACAGCTGTCTGTCCTGCAGTGAGAAGGGGCTCCACGCCTTCAGTTGCTCTTTCCCATCTGTCATCTATTCCCATCTCTTATTCCAAGATCCCATGCTAATTCATATTAGGACTGAATGTTTTTTAAGTCAAAACTCTAAAAATCTGAATATTCCATTCAACATAATTTCATAGTTATTTTCATCCCTCCCTCTTCATATATATTGACATCAAGTCTTAGCAGTGAGACTGCAAGGCTGGTTAAGGACAAGGACAGCGATGAAGAACTGTGGTTCACACCCAGGCTGGAGCACTACTCTTTCCAAGATCTGCAGCACATAATTCAGTCTGTTTTGCTTTGACTGTGGAGTTGTAAAGTGAGAATAACAACAATAAGCATGCTTTTTTTATGTGGATGGGAGTTGTGAAGATAATAGACTAGTTCTTCCTCAGAAGGAGATTTATTTGAGCATCTCTCATTTCACTCATAGCTTGAGAAATTCAACCCTGTTTCTATTTGTGTCACTTTCCCCTTAGAATCCTCTACACAATACTTTAATGAGGAACGCATAATCCACCAAAAAGTACCTGGGGGAAATGATAGGTGGATTTAAAGATTGGAAGTGATAGAAAAATCACTCAATAATTCCAAACAATCTTTTTTCTCTCTTTATGCAATGTGAGGACTCCTTAAAGCTTTAAATGACACTTGAGGTTTCTGAGGATGTCCTCTTCAGTAAAAGTCAGGTTGGAACATTCTCCCAATCAAGTAGCAAAGGAGAACACAGATCCTTGCTGAAGGAACTCCACTGAATTTAAGATCCCTCAAAATTCCATGAAAGGAATCCCCAGGCATAATTATAATTATAAAGTGAATCAAATGGCATGAATAAATGATCAAGGTGCCCTGGGGGATGTGAGAGAAGTTGTGACTTTCCTCTGCCCACTCACTAAGCACACTAGGGCTGTCAAATTGAAGGCAAAGCATGATGTATGTATTCAGATCTTGGTGTCAGCTCTGCACCTCCACAGAGGCCAAATCCTTTTGCACTCAGAAGCCTGTTGAGCTGTGTGAGTCGGATTCAGACTGCTGCCCTTTCTGCGTTAGGAAGGAACCTCTTGTCTTCAACTGTTCTTTCTCATTGGCTTTCAGTCCAATCTCTTCTTACATTGTCAAAAACTATTTCATATAACCTCTCAAATGTACTTAAGCAAGGCTTTAAAATTCCTCATTTGTGGCACTTGATCAGGGATCTGACTTAAGTATGACTGGCTGAGTTTTCTCCCAATCTGTATGCATCGTTGACACCAGAATATAACTGTGTGCATATATTCTAAGGGCATGAATTGGACACAGACGTGTGGATTCACACCCAGGCTTTATCACTTACGGGCCCAAGACATGCAACACAGCACTCACATTTTTGGCGGTTCTCTCTTCATAACTTTAAAGAGAGAATATTAACACTACTTACCCCATGTGCTCTGGAGAGCATTAAGAAAGGATATTCCTGAGAAGGAAACGTTAGCTGATGTTACTTCACTCAATTTGAGTAATTCCCTTGTCAGCTGGAATGCTATGAACACTGAGTCATGCTTTCTAAAATGCTGCAATGGGGCTTCTTTTCTTTTCTTTTCTTTTCTTTTCTTTTCTTTTCTTTTCTTTTCTTTTCTCTTCTCTTCTTTTCTCTTCTTTTCTTTTCTTTCCTTTTCTTTTCTTTTCTTTTCTTTTCTTTTCTTTTCTTTTCTTTTCTTTTCTTTCCTTTCCTTTCCTTTCTTTCTTTCTTTCTTTCTTTCTTTCTTTCTTTCTTTCTTTCTTTCTTTCTTTCTTTCTTTCTTTCTTTCTTTCTTTCTTTCTCTTCCTTCCTTCTTTCTTTGTTTTTTTCCCTGTTTCCAAACCTTTCCTACAGAATCTCTTCCATAAATGTTTTCATAAATATAGACATAACAGTTCATGGGCATTATAATGTGTACGTGATAGAAGATCAATTAATAAAGACGCTTACATTCTCTGCCTCAGCTCCTCTCTTCACGTGTATTGGTAGTCAATCTCTCGTTTTCACTTCCCTCCATCTCTCTGTTCCTCCCCGTTTCCCCTTTCCCTCCTTCCCTTATTCCCTCCCTCTCTCTTTTTCTGCTTTCTCAAGATCGCTGTTCACTTCTCAGTGTGGAGGAAATTCAAGTCATCATTGAAATCTATCGCTAACTTATGGGATCATACTCTTCTCAAAGGTCACAATACTGACCCCCCCATCACTTGGTCACAGGGCTAAATTACTTTATATACTTTTTAGGATGGAGGAGGTATGAGGTCAGTCACACCCAGGCTTTCCATAGGAATAGTCTTGAAGTCTTTTCTTGATATGTATATGTATATGTACATGTGCATATATACATATATATGTGTGTGTTTATATGTATATGTATATGTTTGTTTTCTCATTTGGCATTTACCCCAAGGACTACAGTTGATGTCCCCATTGATTAATCGGTTGGTTATAAATCACTTGACTCCCAAAGGTGTCCCACGAATGAAGCTGGGCATAAACAAAATAAAACCAAGAGAAAAGCACCCACTGTTTCATAATACAGGCCTATAGAGCAATTTTGACACCAAGATGTTTGCCTACCACCATAGCTATCCTAGCAAGATCTGACATTCCCTCAAGTCCCTACACCATAGTTTCCTCTCTTTCTGATGAATGGAAGTCTCTCAGTCATTGAGATGCATTTGGTCATGCGCGAGACTTCCAAAAACTCCCCCATTAGGAAGTCTTTGGCCCATGGCAGAAACAGTATCAGAGCAGCCATGTTTTATCTATTTCTATTCAACATGAAATAGCCTAGTACCATTAATATAAGTGATGGGGTACAGATCATTCCTGTAGCAGTGGAGGCCCTTAGTTGGAGGAGCCAGAACCTCTGCTTCAGAGGCAGTGTGAACTAGATTTGATTCCAGGTTCCAGGAGTCCCATGTCTTAGTAAAATTTGTCCTTTCTGCAATGCTCTGTTTCCCTCCTTGTTGCTCAGGGACCCCAATAGCAACAAGCTGGCTACTCTTGAGAATCAGTCATGCAGCAGGCTCTCAGATCTTGTTTGTGTTCCCAGGAACACAACTGGCGACTTTCTGAGCATGAACCCAAGCATTACAGACATGAACGACGTCACGCAGAACGGAAGAGGTGGGACCACTATGCCAACACCTGACGAGCTTTTCCTGATCCTGTACTTGCTGACCTTCATCATCATCCTGGTTGGGATGGCAGGAAATGCGACTGTGTTATGGTTACTGGGCTGCCGCATGCGCAGGAACGCCTTCTTGGTCTATGTCCTCAACCTGGCTGGAGCCGACTTCCTGTACCTCTGCAGCAGCCTTATAATAGACTTCATAAGTGGTTTTGATTTGTTCTCCATTGACGTTTCAATACATTTCTTCCCCTTGTTGATCTTTTTCTACCTTGCAGGCCTGGGCATCCTCAGCGCCATTAGCATGGAGCGCTGCCTGTCTGTCCTGTGTCCTATCTGGTACCGCTGCAGACGCCCCAGGTGCCTGTCTGCTTTCCTGTGTGCCCTGCTCTGGGCAATGTCCTTGGTGCTGAGCCTCGAGGCAGGGAATGACTGTGGTTTCCTATTTAGCAATAGGAACGCTGAGAAGTGTAGGAAAATTCTCTTCTTCATTGCAGCATGGTTGATATTCTTATTTTTGCTTCTCTCTGGGTCCAGCCTGGCCGTGCTGTTCAGGATCTTCTGTAGCTCACGGAAGTTTCGGCTGACCCGGCTGTATGTGACTGTCCTGCTCACAGTGCTGGTCTATCTCCTCTGTGGTCTGCCCTTTGGCATCTATTTGTTCCTCTTAATCTGGATTGATACCTTTTATTTTGATGATATTATCTATTGTATTCTAATTCTGATTCTCTTGTCCTGTGTTAACAGCTGTGCCAATCCCATCATTTACTTCTTTGTGGGCTCCTTTAGGCAGCGGAGGCAGGGACAGACTCTCAAGCAGGTTCTTCAGAGGGCCCTACAGGACACTCCTGAGGAGGGTGACAGTGGGAAGAGTCTGCCCCAGGGAACACTGGAGATGTCAAGGAGTGGTGTAGTGTAGCCTGATATTCCCTCTGCACTCACAGAGATGTGGCTACCAGAGCCAGCTCTGCCACTGTCAGTTTGCAGTCTTGTCTTCAACAGGAGACTGGAAGCGGTGCATCAAAGGTCTGAATTTCTTTGGTCATTGCATATGCCACGAGCTGAACAAGTGAACCATTATGACATACATCCTTTGCCTGTGTCCTATAATTTCTCTCTTGAAAGTTTGAGATAATTAAATCTCAAAATATCCACTAAAGAGATGTCTTCCTTAATTTTGGCAGTCCTTAGAATACCCTTTAGTTTCATAAGTGTTATTTCTAAAGTATTTGTTTGGTGAATTTTCCATCAATCTTGTGAGAAATATCCATTGACCAGATGTGGATTACCATGTTAGACTTCTTTGGTTTCATGATATCCAGTCATAAATTTCCAAGCCACATTAATCATCATCTGTGTTTAGTTAAGGATGGAGGCAGGTGGTTTCCTTTTTCCTGCCCTCCATCAGGAAGTGTTTATTTCTCTCTTCGTCTCTTCTTGGTTGTCTGGGGCACTTTCATTCTTCAAGCAGGTTTCCAATGCATTTTCTTATTATCACTATGCTTCTTGAGGCCAGGATCTCTGTCTTATCAATCTTTTATTTCAAATAACTCACAGTATTTGTTACATGAATTGAAATAAACATGAGTACTCCATGTTCTAAATATGTATATATTCTATTCAAATATGTCAATTTTAAATCCTGCATGATTTCAATATTTATTATTTTGAGACTTAATTATAAGGAGTGATATGAAAGAACTGCAGCAGCATTGCTGATGAATTTAGCAAATAAGTGCATCCGTGTGCTTCAACCTCCCTCACTCACCAAATGATCAATATTGACTGTTTTCTTCTATATCTCTTAATCTTTCTTGTTGCCCCAAAGAGAATCACAGTTAGTTTTTCTTTCACTAAATTTAATTTGTGCATGATATTTTGTTCATGTATTTAGAATCATATAAGATGCATCTTTTTCCTTTTGTCTTCTATTTTACTGACCATCCTGGGTGGGGTTGTATCCATGTCATTGCATTCCATAGATGAACATATATAAGCAGAATATGATTTCATTGTATGTTTGTAGCACATTGTAAACGTTTCCTGTTGATATCCTTGTTTTTGCTCTGTTATAAAAAAATTGTGTGCACATTCATATTTCAGTCTTTGTGTGACCATATAGTTCACTCACTTGAATAAAAACATGTAGTGTAATTGTTGGAGGCGTAGCAGCTTGTGGTTTACTGTGTAAGACAAATGCCTAAGTTGTGTGTAAAGTGGTTGTACTATTTCACATTCCCACCAGCACTACATGTCCCACATGCTCCCAGCAAATACGGCAATGTCAATCTTTTGTTATTTTCTATTCAAATGTGTTGGAGTGTCATGCTTTTGTGTTTTAACTTGCATTTCTCTAATCACATAAATGTTAGTATATTTTAATTTATTTATTGAGTGTGTATTTTTTAGTGTGTGTAAGTTTTTCTCAATTTTAAATCTTTCTTTTGCATTGTATATTTGTGAAAGCCTTGAGATTTTGTTTACTTTTTTCAGAGGGAGAGAAAAAGAGAGAGCAAGTGTAAAATTGCTAGAGAGAGAAAGAAAGAAGGAGAAGGAGAAAAAAGCATTCTCATCTCTGGTTCATTTACTAAAAGCTTGCTCTACTTGGGATATATCAAGACTGGAGTCAAGAGCTAGGAATACAATCTGCATCTCTCACATGTGTCCTGGAATTCCAGTTACAGAAACCATCACCACTGTGTCCCAGGGTCTGAAATGATTGGAAGCTGCAGACAGGAGCCAAATTCAGGAACTGATTTTAAAAATTTTACTGGGGGATGCAGAGATTCCAGCATTTATTCCAGATGCCCACTCTGAATGGTAATACAGTCTTAATGTAAGCCTTCATGTGTTATGTGCATTATACAATCTTAATTGGTAGTTTGATGCAGTGGGTTCCCACCTTTTCCCTCTTTCCACTCTAATCCTTATACAATTTTTCCTATTGCTATCTTTCTGCTTTATTGTCATATATTAATTAAAGCTAGTGAGTTAATACAATGCATTTTAATAAACTAAAGTCTGTAGTCAATATTATGGTTTGCTTGTGTGTTGTTCAATTCAATGGATTTTCACAAATGAGAATGGTGTGAAACTACTATCATAGATACATAGACAATAATCTCAGATATCTGTGACTCCATCTATTCTAATTTCTGGCAATCACTAATGATTTCCTGCTATGAATACATTTTAACTGGTATCCTATATGAAATCACATATTAGATACCTTGTTCAGAATAGCCTCTTGACAACTTGCATTTAAATTCTTCCATGTATATTTGCAGCTTAGTATTTTATTTGTTCTTGTTAATTGATGCAACTTCATTTTTTAATGTTCACAGTATATCCATTCACAAAATGAAGAAGATTGTGTTTGCTTCCATGTTTTGGCAATTATTATTAAATGTGACCATGAGTTTTAACTCATTGGGTAAATACTTTGGTGCATGGTGTTTGCATTTTTACAGTAAGTATGTATTTGGTATTGTATTAGTTTCCAGACCGGTTTTAAACATTTGTTATAGCCGTCAATAATGTGTAAGAGTTTCTTCTATGCCACACTCTCCTTGGAAATCAGATTCATCCGTGTTTTACATGTTAACCTTTCTATTTGTTGTATAGTAGTGTCTCATCTTTTTACTTGAAATCATATATCAACACATCAGAGCAAGTGCAATTCTTCTATGCTTATTTACCCACTGAACTGTTTCCTAGATGTGGAGTCTTTTGAGCCTTTTGCTCAATGGTAGTTTTGTTATTGGGTTAATTGCTGTTTTATTGTTTCATTCATAATAATTCTTTATTAGCAGATATACAGAGATGAGGAGAGAAGGACAGGAAGATCTGCTGTCCGAAGATTCATTCCCCAATTGGCCGCAACTGCCAGAGCTGAGCCAATCCGAAGCCACGAGCCAGGAGTTTCTTCCCAATCTCCCACGTGGGTGCAAGGTCCCAAAGCTTTGGGCCATCCTCTACTGCTTTCCCAGGCCACAAGCAAGGAGCTGGATAGGAAGCAGGGCTGCCGGGCAGAAAACCGGCACCCGTATGAGATGCTGGGCATGCAAGGTGAGGATCTTAACCACTACACTATCACGCCAGGCACAGATTTTAAAATTTAAAGGTATGTTCCACCTGCTGCCTCATTCCCCAATGATTGAAATGACCAGGGCTGAGCCGGCCTGAAGCCATGAGCCAGGACCTTCATCTGGGTCTTCCCGCTGGGTACAAAGACACATGCTCTTGAGTCATCTTCTGCTGCTATTCCAGGCAAATAGACAGAGAGCAGGATTGAAAGTAGAGCAGCTGGAACCTGAACCAGTGCCCATAAGGGATGCTAGAGTTGTACACAGCAGTTTACCTACAATACCACAATGCTAGCTCTGCGGAAAACCTGTTATAGAAATAACAAGAAAAAAAAGGCAGATAGTTGCAAGTGACTAACATTTACAGTGTTCTGCCAAGAGAAAGAATACTTGGATAAGGGAATAAAACAGTAACAATCTTGGAGAGAGTTTCAGGAAATATAAAGCTCTGAAGAATGTGCTTCAGTCATAGAAATATGAAATGTGAAGTGGAAAGATGAGAGAAACATTTGAGTTATATTTGTGCATTTGGAAAAAGGCTATTAAAATTATTGTAAGAGTGTACCTTGTTGTGGGAAAAGAAAATTCTCCCAAAAACTGAAGCATAGGGAGTTAGAGGAAGTTATTAGAGATTAAGCCATTAAAGCTCTGGTGCTATTGGTGAGGAGGACTGATTCTGGGGACAGGTGTTCATCCACTACCTCACAGCAGCAGGAAATGCTGTCTCAGAACCCCCTCCATCAACAAACAATTCCTTTGTGATTTTTTTCCCACTTTTTGCTGATTGTGTATTCCCTGTGTCTTCAATATCTTCAACAGTTGTTGAACATATCCTGTGGACACAGAAAGTTCATTTCATCAATTAATAAATAAATGCGATATAGTCCTGTGGATTAATACAATGTCTCAACTAAGAGTATTTAATTACATCTCAAAGTGACTGCAGCACAGACACATGATGGAAATTATTAGAGAGAAGGCTGACACGTTGAGCTGCCTCTTAATGATCTGTAAATAGCGTGGTTAAAAATGAGATAAAAGGTGACAAATGATGTATGCCATGTGCTAAATTCCCTATGTTTTCACAGCACTCAATATATTCAGTAGTTAGTATTGATAAATCAAAAGTATAGTTTTTTTTTTTGCAAATCTTTAAAACTACTAGTTTCTAAAACATTTACTGATGAAATCTGTACATATTGTTTGATATTGGGAAATGAAGTTAGACACACTTTTCATCTTATATTATATACCTCAGTTTCATTTGAAACACAACACAATTAAATATTGGACAATCAGGTGAACCAGGATATTCGGGTTCTTGAAGGCTAAATTGGAGAGGGATACTGTCCTTTAGCCATGACTTCTCACAATGCCTGATGGGTCTGCTTTCTGCACAGTCTCACAGTGTGTAATGATGTACACTAGGGTCACAGGGAGAGTGGTTGTATGAGGCAGGAAAACAAGAGGCTAAAATTAGTGTTTGGAATGATTGTAAAAGCCGAGAAACATCCTGTCTTACATTCTCACTTGTGAGTGCCCCTGAACAGGAAATCACAAGGCTATACAGCATCTTGATAAAGCTCACTTGGTTACCAAGTTTCCCTAAAGCTCCTGCAAGCACCTTCCCATTCAGAGTGTGCAAGAGTATCTTTTGCTGTTGGCCAGTTCGAGGCAAACTTTTTGTCAACTCCCTGCTGCATCAAGAGAACTGTTGATAAGGGAAGAATCTGTTTGGTGATATCTTATTTCAAAGGCAGCTTTGGTTTTTCCCTCTTATTTCACATTCTGTGGAATTAGTTGCTGAGGGGTGCACCCAGCAGCAATTATCAGGAAATTTGGATAATTGCACCAGGGATGATTATACATCTGGATGGATTCACTCATGTTTTCAGTCTCTTCCTATAGTTTCCCTCACTCTTCAGGAATACACATTTGTAAGTGTGGAGAGAAATTAAAGATTATTTAATGGAGAGAGAGGGAGAGAGAGAGAAAGCACCTTAATCTACTGACTCTCTTCCCAGATGACCACAACAGTCAGATCTAGGCTAAAGCCAGAAACTATAGAAACTAAAGCCAGGAACTCCATCTCATCTCCCCCATGGGTGTCAGAGCCCAGAGATCCTGAATCATCTCTGCAGCACCCTAAGGTACATTAAACATAATATTGGTTGGAATTAGAATACTCAGGGCTCAGATAGGGTTCCTGATACGATTTTTTTTTGACATGAAACTTTGACTTCACAAGTTGGAGTTGTCAGTTCGTGGAAATTCTGGCCTATAGATTTTTAGAAATAATTTAATTTTGGTGAAATATAGTAGACTGTGTTATGTTGGCTTGCCTCCACTCAACATATTCCATTCCAATTTGAAAATTTTATTTTCATTGTACGTTTAGAACCACTAATTGTCACAACAGTAAATACCATGCACGCTTTAAAGTGTTACTGAAAAGAGTTCAGTATAGGAAGTGTTTGTAAAAGAGTGAGTGGATCTAAGGGAATCAGACAAAGAATGATGAAGCCTCCAAGGGCAAGGAGTGGAGCGAAACTCTTCCACTTGTCTACCCAAAGGGAAATGGGAGGGAAAAATTATGAGGAATCAGAGTGAATTGTAGCAGTACTTGTGACACTACTTCTTCCTATGGACAAGGATCATAAGACTAGGACAAAATCTTGGGTAGGGAGAACTGTTGCTGTCATTTCACTACCAGAAAATAAATTTACTTTTTAACAATATCCTTGAGACCTTTATTGATGTGCTCTTTTCAATGAGTTAACCAGAATAGTGAGGTTACACATCTCGCTTATGAAGCACAGAGATGTCTCCTCCAGATGCAAAGAAGATGGTGAAGGACCAGCATGAGAACCTGGTGCTCATGGAGAACATTCATTTCTCCCTATAGTTTCCTGTCCTGTGGTCGTCCGCAAAAACTGCCTCATTGTAATTGGATCAGTGTTTGATTCTAGCTTTCCCAAGTGTGTTGCTTATACCTACTTATCACATGTAAGCTTTTGAAATTTCTCTCACTGTCACTATAAATGTCTTCAGGATTAAAATGTAGCTGAAACAAAAAGGGTGGGGGATATTTTCCAACTTTGTCGACTTATTATTTTGACTGGACAATGTGCCTTTAATATTCCCTAACTGCCTCCTGTGTTCAGCCCCATTCCACTTCCACCTCTCCCTTGCCTGCTTTAAACTCTTTAAACCAAAAGAAACTCACTGAGTACTGGAATTCCTACCTAGACTTTGAGCTTAAATTCTTCAAGATGTTCAAGAAAACTATGAGCAGTTACTGCAAGGGAAGTATAGATGACACAGCCATCATTAACTGCCTTGAGGGATAAGGAATTCTTGCAAATCCTTTCACCAGTTTGTTCCACAGAAAAAGTCACAATGACTTTTTTTCTTCTTGTGTGCTTCCTTGGTGACTAATTTCAAAACATTTACCAAAAGATTTCCATTAAGGCCCTGAGACATGCATTGATTTTACTAATTGGTTACTCACTGAATAATGGACAGGACAAAGTCATTTCCCGAGGACTTAAACCTCAGCAGCTGAGCCCTTTGGAGATCAAGAGGTCTGGCCTTCCCCACAGCTGTCACCAGAGCTCACATTCCCTGTAAGTCTCTGAGTCATGACCTGCTGTCCTCCTGGTGAAAGGAGTCTCTCAGCCACTGCTGTGGCCATGCTCATGCCTGGGCTCTGTTATCCTTCATGGCGGATTCCCATGGTCTTTATACTTGAATGGTCCTTGAGGGCAGGATCTGTGTCAGATTTACCTTTTATTCCAAAGAATTCACACAATTTGTCATATTATTTTATTACACAAATATGTTGAAGTTTCTATTATATATGCATATGAATTTTATTTCTGGCATATCCCAACATTTATATTATTTTAAATCATAGCATAATTGTAAGGGAACATGGTGAAGACATGATAAGTGTCAAATTGATGAATTTGGCTAATGGATACACTCTTGTGATTCAAATTGCAATAAAAATAGAAAATGAATTGAGGGGAGGAAGATGTTATTATATTCTTAGAATTGTGTTTGTGACTTGTATCTCCTTGTATTTATATCATATTAACATGAAAAATAACATATCAAAGTGGTTAAAAAACTAAAATAAATATGTTTATGGACAAAATCAGTATGTTAAATTGTTCTAATTTTTGTTAGTTACAATAGTTGCAATAGATGGCAATTATGGAGGTACGAAGAGTTGGTTTACCATACACCTTGAACTGTTACAACACATGATATAACACATTTTAGTTTCTTACCACAGAAAGCAAAAGTATATGGGGCATCTTTTATAAGGAAATAGATGTGAACCCCCTTAAAATGGCTTTAAATCTCAATCTTACTTTGGCACTTATATTTAGGGAAAGAAAACAGTTTATTAAGGTAAAAGAAAGTTTCTTGTAAAAGCCCTTTGTTTGTAGATTGGCTGAATTGCCTTGATCCCTTTCACTGCCCTTTAACAAAAGAATGAAAAACAATTGTATCAGCACTAGGTGAAGGTGACTGTAATTAACGCATGATTTGATTATAAGATTTAGCAAAGAATCTATGTTATATACTTTTATAAAATCCTTTCATTTATGATCTTTTAATTCTGTACTTTTAATATCTTAGGCAATATTAGTTTGATTGTGTTTAATAAAAATTTATTTTGAGTATAAGTAAATCACTTGTCACTATGTAACCACATGTGCTGTCAACTGTGGAGTTCCTGGCTTCAGCCAGGTGACTACAGGTTTCAATGAGTAATGGTTTGTTGAAAATATTTTCCTTAGGATTGTTTTTTGTATTCTCTTAAGTATGAAGTGAAAATGAAGCAATTGGATGTTGTGCAAAAGCTTGTATTGATTTATGTATATATAAAGAAGGCAACTTTTCTGAGTTGTCCATTATGAGCATCATGTCATAGTGGTCCGTGTCTTATCTCTTCCTATCATCTCGCCAATCCACACATCCTTTGCAAGCTCTCAGTCAACTGGAGCTGATCTCCGGCAATTAGGAACATGCAAATTAAAACACAGTGACATAATTGGTGGGTCTCAGGATGGGGTGCCTCATGCCTGGATCCGAACTGCCAGCCACCACATGCACGTGGTGAGCTGTCCACGGGCCTGCCTGGGCTCCAGGGGTTGCTCTCTTTGGGGTGAGTACACTGAGGGGGGAGGTCTCCGTGACTGAGCAGGTCCTGGGCCCACCTGCCGCCCTCATTGGGTGGTTAAGTGGATTGGGGAGGTGCGCGACTTTGGGCCTTGGAGTTTAAACTTCCAGCAGCCTCCTGGCTGCTGGTGGGTCTCAGGTCAGGGCGCCTCATGCCCTCTGGCCGCCCGGCCTGGACCTCTGGGGTTTTGGTTCTTTGAATCGCTGCTTACGTAGCTCCAGGTTGAACCCATTGTGCTTCTAGGACATGAATCAATCCTGAAGATTCCCAACGACTGTAACTCTTCCTTTGAAGATCTTGTAATTACTTAACAATGGCGACCAAAAATACCAGTCCATGCAAAAGCTATGGCTCTGGGCTTGTCCAGCAGAATCATATCCTGTTTTCTGATATGCTGATGTATCAGGAGAAGGGTCACATTAAGCAGGGCCATTACATTAACTAGCACTGGAGAACCATATCTGGGGGTAGATTCTGTGGGGGTTGTGTGGGCCAAACCTCGTGGAAATTCTAGCCCCACTGGTTTGCTCAAGGGTTGTGGTGGTGATGTACTAAGCTAGGTGTGACCAAGGAGCCTGCCACCAATTATAGATAAAGGAACCCGCCACAGTCTGGATTGGTCCAGGCAGCAGCACCCAAATGTGCATCCTGAATAGGGTGTGGGGTAGGCCAGGCTGTAATGTTCACCAGCTCAAACAAGGCCAAATGGAAGGCCAGGCTTTGGCCAGAATCTGGCCTAAAACCCAATGACATGTAGGAGAACTGGGTCTGGGAGTGGATTAAGTGAATGAACTTGGGAAACTCCCTTGGCGAGTCATGGCTCCCACTGGTGAATATGTGGTCCAGATCTGGGGGTCGGACAAGCTGGGAAAAGTAGCTCCAACAGTTGGCTAATGTGTCAGTTGGTAATAGAACAGGGTGGACCAGGCTGACTGAGCTAACCTTAGCCCACAAGTGAAACTAGAGACCAGGATGGAGCATGGGTCATGGAGAGCAAGGCTCTGGCACCTACTGGTCTGTATGAGCCAGGAAGGCTAAGCCACAGTGTCTAAGGCAGAGGTTGGGACAGGTGAGTGGCTGAGCCAAGCTGAGTCAGAGCAACCAAAGGCATGCATGTGATCTAGGGCTGCAAACAGGCCTATTTGGGGAGCTAAGGGGACAGCCCTACCTGGGTAGAGGTTCCCACCAAGGGGCACTTGGGCTGGAATGGGGCTGCGTTCTGATCAGGAAACGGTTGTAGTTTCCCTTGGCACAAGTGTGGACTGGGACAAAACACTCCCAGCTGGGCCAGACTGCAACACCTTCTGGTGTGCTTTAGAGTACCAGGGTAGATGTGGGATGGACTAGGCTAGGTCTCAACCCCAACTGAGCCATGTGTGAGCCATATGTGGGTATGGATGAGCCATGGTTGGGTTGAAACATCCAACAACAAGGACCAGGATTGGTTGAAGGCCAGTCAGGAAAAGCCACTGTTCCTGATAGGACACTAGGTGAACTGAGTAGGGCTGGCTCATGGACCCACTGGTATGTACGAAATATGGGATTGGGAAGGGTTCTGATGTAGGAGCCCGGGGAACTCCTCTGCCAGGACACAGACCCGGCTGGTAAGTGCAAGAAACATGATAGGAAACAGCCAAGAACAAGTCATGCAAAGTTACCCACAGGCATACATTTGGCATGGGTCGGGGGCAGACCAGGCTGAATCAGTTCATGTCATCCACTGGCAAATCCGAACGCGAGAACAGAGAGTGTGGGTTGAGCCAGGCTCAGTCGCAACAAAAGCAGTACACAGCACGGGATGCCAAGGTGGGGTTGCCTGTGCCAGATGTGACCGCAGCATCCGACCAGCACACATGTGAAAACCAGGAAGGGAGGAGGTAAAACCGGCAGGGGATTATGGGGGGTTCCCTTGCTGGATAGCTACTCCCACTGGAAAGTGTGAGCTGGGATGGGGGTAGAACAGACTAAGCAGGGCTACAACACCTGTGTGCCTCATGTGGACCAGATCAGGGAAAAGCCAGGCTGGGCTGATTATTCCTACTGGTGCAAACAAAATTAGAGTGGGTGAGGGTTGTTTGGGCTTAGCCACAGCATCAGCTGGCAGAAGCTGGCACTGGGGGTCTAATTCTATCAAGCCAAACCAAAGAACTACCTGTAGAGTGCATACTCCGGGAGTGGGAGAGGCCTGGGAGGGAAATAGTGGGCTCCTCCCTCTTGGGTTATCACTCCCATGGGAGGTCAGGAAAACTACTACAGGGGCTGGGGTGGCTATACAGATACCCAACAACATCTGTGTGGCTGCATAATGGAGCTAGTAGATGGGACAAAGCCTTAATACCCATTGGTATGTATGAGAGCTGCATGGGGTGTGGGACAGACTGGACTAGTCTGCCAAAAAACCTGGGTAGAGGCAGGCCTGGTAGGGGTTATTGTGGGTCCACCTGGGCTGCAGCTCCCACTTGTTTATGTGAGGGCCAAGTATGTGCTGGGCAGAACCAGACTGGACTGCAACATCCATTGGTTCCAGTGGAAGTTGGGGCTGAAAACAGAACCAACCCAGTGATAGCAAGCACCAGCTGGTCAGGGCGATGGACTGTGCCAGGCCCTGTACCTGCTAGTGCACTCAAGAGTCTGGTCTGAGAACATCTCAGACAAAGTTTCTTTTGAGATCTCCCCAATTGAAATACTGGACTCAAAACCCTAACTAAGAAAAGAGAGAAGACAGAACAAGTCAGTCAAGCATCTTAGCTATATGTTGGCAGCGAAATATGGGGCAAATGGAGTCTCCATATGGACTATGTCAATCAGTGGATTCTTCAAAGACCTCATAGTGCTTGGAGTGGCAAGATTGGCAGCGATTCATAACTGGTGAACTATCAAAACCACTTAAGCAAGAACCTCAGAGCATGCCCTACATCCAGGACCTGGGGAGGGTGGGAAATTGGGTGGGGCTTCTCCCTCAATATCCCCTTTAAACATGAAGGAAACAATATGGAAATAATAGTCTTACCCACTTTCCTATAAAAAATAAAACAGTGACATAATCATTTGCTTTTATTTATTTATTTTTTAATATTTGAGCTCTGGCATGGTAGCTCAATGGCTAAAGTCCTTGCCTTGCATGTGACGGGAACCCATTTGAGTGCTAGTTCATGCCCCAGCCACACTACTCCCCATTCAGTTCCCAGCTGCTGGTCTGGGAAAGCAACAGAGTATGGCCCAAAGCTTTGGAACTCTGTACCCTTGTAGGAGACTTGGAGGAAGCTCCTGGCTGCTGGCTTCGGATTGGATCAGCTCTGAACCTTGTGACCACTTGGAGAATGAATCAGCAGACAGAAGATCTTTCTCGTTGTCTCTCCTCCCTCTCCCTCTGACTTTGCAATTAAATAAACAAATAAATCTTTAAAAGTGTATTTATTTTTTTTTTTGAAATGCAGCTTTACAGAAAGAAGGAGACACTGAGGGAAATAGCTTCCATTCACTGGTTCACTAGTTGGAAGAAGCCAGGAGCTTTCTTCTGGGTTCTCTGCATGAATGTCATGTCCCAGGGTTTTGGGTCATTCTTGACAGCTTTCCCAGGCCACAAATAGGAAGGTGGATGGGAAGTGGAGCAGCCAGGACATCAACCGGCCCCCATATCGGATCCTGGCATTTGGAGGTATAAGATTTAGCCATCGAGTCACTGCACCAGGATCTTAACTGTTTTTACAATTTCTTTTTATTATTTATTTCTGTAAGCTTTCATTCTTCTTCTCTTCTTCTTTCTCTCCTTTCCTTCCTTCTTTTCTTCCTTCCTTCCTTCCTTCCTTCCTTCCTTCCTTCCTTCCTTTTTTCCTTTCTTCTTTCTTTCCTTTCTTCCTTCCTTCCTTCTTTCCTTCCTTCCTTCCTTCTTTTTTGAATAAGATGGAGGAAGCAAACTCCCATGTTCTAGTTCACTTTCAGTGGCAACTGGGACTTTCAGGACTTGATTCAGGATTAATTAATGAACCCCAAGTTTCTCCCATGAGTGGCAGAAACCCAGTTACTAGAACCTTTACCACTGTCCCAGTGCAGATATATCGCTATGAATATGGCATTAGGAACAAAGTCAGAAGCTGATTAAGGCACTCTACTGTGGGATGTAGGATTCCAGTCAGGATAAACATCCATTGCCCTTACATGAATAAATTGATATTAAGCAAAAACCCTCATGAGAATGTTTTTAATATTCATCCAGTTGGATGAATATTGGAGTTTGCCTGTTCAGTTTTTAATACACAATTTTGGGACAGGGGAAAATGGCCGACGTAGGAGGAAGGCTGTGAGGGAGCCTCCAGTGAGAGAGGGATAGAGCGCTACAGAAGCAGCAAAGAGGAACAGCAAAAAACCGCAGGGAGAGGTGCGTGAAGTTCCCTGGACAGTGTGGAGCCAAAAAGATCCACACAACTCGGAAGAACAACGAGAACGAAACAAAATAGGGGCAGAGAAGCCGACATCCCACTCCAGACCTGCTGAGTCACCTTTGAGAACGACCTGACGAGAGACGCAGCCGACTCAGAGACAAGGAAAGCGGGAGGGATCCTCACCGGCAGAGGTCTTCAACAGCAGCAGAAGCAGACTGCAACAGCCTGAGGTTCGGTGAGCCAATGAAGGGTTAACAGCCTCTACATTCCAACCCCCTGGGGTGCTCCTTCTGCCGCTCCCCCTGCGGGGGCAGCAGAAGCCTCTGAGAGTGCACCACGGCAGGCACCTTGAAACTGCCAGGTCTGTGCCTTGGGATCGGTGCACAGTGGCCTTGGGGGCTGAGAGAACGCGGGGTAAGGCGCCCCAGATATTCCTGCGCTGAGTGGGTCAGTGCATCTCAGCGCGCAGAGGCTGCCGGTGGGGGTCTGGAATCCCCCACACCCTGATACCCCGTGGGTGGGCGACAGCACCAGGAGGACTCTGAACGCTGCGCTGGGCGGGCTGGGCGGTCCCGCCTGCAGTAGCCGCCTCCGCAGCGCAGGAGTCAGGAGGGCTCTGAACTGGGAAGTGTAGCGCTGTGTGTCCCTGACACGCAGGTGCCACTCCCATAGTGTGAACTGCTCACTCCTCGCCTCCCACCCCGCAGTCCTGAGTGTGGGCGACACACCAGGAGAGCTCTGAAAACTCCTGTGCCACACTGGCACTGTGCGAACCCGCCGAGAAGTCATTATAACAGGGCACCTGGGTCACTCCTCCTCTATGGTCCTGTGAGGAAGAACCACAACAGGGTGGCTCTGAACACCCACAAACCACGAGTGGTGGAATCACTGCACAAGAGCCACGCCCAGAAAGTGCCTCACCCACAGTCCCGTGTGTGGGAGACGCACCAGATGGGCTCTGAAAAACCCTGCAGTCCCTGACACGGAGAACGCAGGGAGAAAGCACATAAAACCTTCTACGCCCTGTGGATTCCCGCACAGGGGGCACACCCAGAGAGCGCCTCCATCCCTCCACGCCCTGGGGTGTCACACTTGTAGAAGAGGTGCCCAGAGTGTGCCTGGAATCCACTGGGCCCCCAAGGTGGTGCTCTACAGCCCCGGGCCCTGAGAACGCACCAACGGTGCCTTGAAAATTACCATGCCTGACAACACCATACCTGCAGGCTCCAATCTCTACAGGAAAGCGCCTGACGGCCCCTCAACACACAGGTCCATTGGCCCCACCAGAATACACCAACGCAATGGGAAAAACCACCAGAAAGAGTTGTGCTCCAGATGAAAGAGCCAGCACCCCACCGAACAAGGGCCAAAAGCCATTATCAATATCGGCGATGCGAGATGAAGACACGGAAGAGTTACCAGCAAAGGAATTGATGAAAATAATGCTAAAATTTATCAGAGACATGGACACAAAACTGGAAGACCTCCAGAACCACATAATCACCGAAATACAACAAATCAAAACCAAACTGGATGCCCAAGATCATAAAGTTGAAAGCTTGATCAACAGAATAAATGCGGCAGAGGAAAGGATCTCTGAAACAGAAGACACACAAAATGAAGGTGCCCAGCGAATTAAACAGCTGGAGACAAGCCTCAGCAAAACTAATAAAATGATGCAAGAGATGAAGGATTACCTTAGAAAATTGAATATTCGGATCATCGGCCTCCCCGAGGGAGTAGAAAGAGAATCAGGAATGCAAGCAGTGCTTGACGAAATTATACAGGAAAACTTCCAAAACACTTGGAACACGAATCCACCCCGCATACAGGATGGACAGAGAACTCCCAACAGACATGATCCAAAGAGATCTTCACCCAGACACACGGTGCTCAGGTTCTACTCCAATGAAGACAAAGAAGGAATCCTGAGACAAGTACGAAGTAGAGAAAAGATCACATACAGGTGAAAACCCATCAGAATCACTGCTGACTTCTCCGAAGAGACCCTACAAGCAAGGAGAGAATGGACAAAGATCTTCCAAGTCCTGAAACAAAACAACTGTCAACCAAGAATAATCTACCCAGCAAAGATCTCATTTGTTTATGAGAACGAAATCAGATACTTCAATAGCAAAGAAAAACTAGAAGAATATGTTTACACAAAACCAGCTCTGCAAAGTCTCCTTAGAAATGCGCTAGTTCCGGAAAAAAAGGAGGCAAATCACAAAGTTGGCAAATAAGAAGGTCTCCAAACTAAAGCCCGCACAAACAAGACAACTACATAGACAACAACACACACACAACACAATCGCATGGCAGGGCAAAATTGCAACCTCTCAATTTTAACTCTCAACACAAATGATCTAAATTCACCAATCAAAAGACAGAGATTAATAGAATGGATCATCAAACAAGACCCAACCATCTGTTGCCCACAAGAAACGCATCTAACCAGAAAGGATGCAAAGAAACTGAAAGTGAAGGGATGGAAAAAGATATTTCACGCCAATAGACGAGAAAAAAAAGCTGGGGTAGCTATCCTAATTTCAGACGAGATAGATTTCATTCTAACTAACATCAAAAGAGACAGGGAAGGCCATTTTATACTGGTGAAAGGAATGATCCATCAAGAAGCAATCACCATCATTAATGTTTATGCACCGAATCTTAATGCACCTAGTTATGTAAAGCAATTACTTACAGACTTAAGGGAAGACATAGATACCCGCACAATCCTTGTAGGCGATCTCAACACGCCTCTAACACCAATGGACCGGTCTACGAAACAAAAACTCAACAAAGAAACAACAGAGCTCACACAAACAATAGAACAACTGGACTTAGTAGACATATATAGAACTTTTTATCCTAAGGCCACAGACTATACATTCTTCTCAGCGGTGCATGGCACCTTCTCCAGAATCGATCACATGATAGGACATAAAGCGAATCTAAACAACTTCCAAAACATTAGTATCATACCATGTACCCTCTCAGGCCACCATGGGATGAAACTGGAAATCAACAACTCAAAACTCCCCAGGAAGTATAGGCACTCTTGGAAATTGAACAATATGCTATTAAACGAACAATGGGTCAGAGAAGAAATTAAAGATGAGATCAAAAAATTTATGGAAACCAATGAAAACTCTGATACAACATTCCAAAACTTGTGGGACACCGCCAAAGCAGTGCTACGAGGTAGATTCATTGCAATCGGAGCCCATGTCAAGGCCCAAGAAAGACGCCAAATACAGGAACTAACCACACACCTCCAGGATCTGGAAAAACAGCAGCAGCAGAGTCCCACGCACAATAGGAAACAAGAAATCATCAAAACAAGGGAGGAGATAAACCAAATAGAAATCAAAAAAACTATACATAAAATCAACAAATCAAAAAGTTGGTTTTTTGAGAAAATAAACAAAATAGACACTCCACTGGCCCGATTGACCAAAAAAAAACAAGAGAAAGTGAGAATCAATAGCATTAAAGATGAAAAAGGCAACATAACAACAGACACTGCAATCATTAAGAAAATAATTAGAAATTACTACAAAGAACTGTACTCCCACAAATTTGAGGACCACCAAGAAATAGAAAAGTTCTTGGACTCCCACCACTTACCAAAACTCAGTCCGGAGGCAACTGCAGAATTAAATAAACCCATAACCGAGGTAGAGATTGAAACAGTCATCAAGGATCTCCCAACGAAAAAAAGCCCAGGTCCAGACGGCTTCACTACAGAATTCTACAAAACATTCCGAACAGAACTAACCCCAATCCTCTACAAGCTCTTCAAAACAATAGAGGAGTAAGCAACCCTTCCAAACTCATTCTATGAAGCCAACATCACCTTAATCCCAAAACCGGACAGAGAACCATCAGAGAAGGAAAACTACAGACCTATTTCTCTGATGAACATTGATGCTAAAATTCTCAACAAAATCCTAGCCAATAGAATTCAAAAAATCATCAAACAGATCATTCATCCGGATCAAGTAGGATTCATCCCTGGAATGCAGGGATGGTTCAACATTCGGAAATCCATAAATGTTATAAACCATATCCAAAAACTGCAAAACAAGAACCACATAATAGTTTCAATAGATGCAGAAAAAGCTTTCGACAAAATCCAACACCTCTTCATGCTAAAAACTCTAGCCAAAGTAGGCATAGATGGGAAAATCCACAACATAATCAAAGCAATTTATGAAAAACCCAACGCCAGTATCATACTGAATGGAGAAAAGCTAGAACCCTTCCCACTGCGATCTGGAACAAGACAAGGGTGCCCGCTATCACCACTGCTATTCAACATAGTCCTAGAGGTACTTGCAGAGGCCATAAGACAAGAAAAAGAAATCAAAGGCATACGTATAGGTAACGAAGAAGTCAAGCTTTCACTATATGCAGATGACATAATCCTATACATAGAAAAACCAGGAGACTCAATATAGAAACTACTAGAACTTATACGAGAGTTTGGCAGAGTGGCGGGGTACAAAATTAATGAACGAAAATCAATGGCCATAGTGTACGCAAATAACACCAAGATGGAAGAAGATCTAACCAACAGGATACCATTCAAAACAGCAGAGAGAAGTATGAAGTATCTGGGAATAAATCTAACCAAAAGCGTAGGAGACCTATTCGAAGAAAACTACAAACTATTTAAAAAGGAAATTGAACAAAACCTCAAAAGATGGAATAACATCCCGTGCTCCTGGATAGGCAAAATCAATATCATTAAAATGTCTATACTACCACAAGCTATATGCATTTTCAACGCAATTCCAATCAAATTGCCCAAAACATTCTTCACGGAACTGGATACAATGATTCAAAAGTTCATCTGGAAACACAAAAAACCACGAATAGCTAGAACCATCCTGAAGAATAAGAAGTTAGCAGGGGGAATCACAATCCCGGACCTCTGGACATACTATAGAGCAGTGGTTATCAAAACAGCCTGGTACTGGCACAAAGACAGAAAGGAAGATCAATGGAATAGAATAGAAGCACCAAAAGGGAACCCACACAAATACAGCCAATTAATCTTTGACAAAAGGACCAATGACAGCTCAAGCAAGTGGGAAGGCCTCTTTAGTAAATGTTGTTGGGACAACTGGCTGATAGCCTGTAGAAACAAAAAGATAGACCCACATCTATCACCATACACTAAGATCCAATCTACATGGATAAAAGACCTAAACCTACATCCAGAAACCTTCAAACTCTTGCAAGAAAATGTAGGAAATACCCTGCAAGACCTAGGAGTAGGTCCCGACTTTCTAAGAAGGACACCAAAAGCAATAGCAGTTAAGAACAGAATAAACAAATGGGACCTCATCAAACTAAGAAGCTTCTGTACAGCAAGGGAAACAATCAACAAAGTAAAAAAGCAACCCACAGAGTGGGAGAAGATCTTTGCACACGATATAGGCGATAGGGGGCTAATTTCCAGGATATACAAAGAACTTCAAAACAACGAAAAAACCAAAACAAACAAGCCACTCAAGAAATGGGCACGGGAAATGGGCAAACATTTCACAAAGGAACAAGTCCAAATGGCAAACAAACATATGAAAAAATGTTCCAGCTCCCTAGCAATAAGGGAAATCCAAATTAAAACATCAATGAGGTACCACCTAACACCAGTAAGATTGGCCCACATAAACAAGAACACCAACGACACTTGCTGGTGAGGATGTGGGGAAAAGGGAACCCCACTCCACTGCTGGTGGAGCTGCAAATTGGTACAGCCTTTATGGAAATCAGTCTGGAGAACACTCAAACAACTCAAAATCTGCATACCATATGACCCAGCAATAGCACTCCTAGGAATATATCCAAAACACCTGTTTTATGACAAACCAACATGCATCCCTATGTTCATTGCAGCACAATCAGTAATTGCAAAAACATGGAAGCAACCGAAATGCCCATCAGCAGAAGATTGGATAAGAAAGCTTTGGTTCATCTACTCCATGGAATACTACTCAGCTATTAAAAAAAACAAAATGCAGTTCTTTGTGGCTAAATGGGCACAACTGGAAACTATAATGCTAAGGGAAATGAGCGAATCCCAAAAGGTTAGATACCACATGTTTGCCTTGATTTAACCTGTAATTTTTTGTTTGGTTGTTTGTTATTTTTTGAACCTGTCATTGATACTGTCTCAACCCAGATGTTTTGAAGAATGGAACTTGCATTATCTTTAACATATTGTTTACCCAATACTATGTCAATTAATTCCATAATGTTGTATATTGATACTGAGGTTTTGTTGGGGATTTTAACTGACCGGATCTTTACTCTGTTAGCCCTACCTTCAGACCAGAGAAGGTCTCCCCAAGAGGCCACTGAACTTATCTGGACAATAAGACGCTGAACTTTATGCTAGGCATGTGTTTGCAAGGAATGAATCTCAACTGAACTTGAACTATGGTTATGCAGCAAGGTGGAGGAATCCACCATAGGGGGAGGGGCATGGGAGGGGTGGGGGGAATCCCCAGCGCCTATAAAACTGTACCACATAATACAATGTAAACAACAATAAAAAAAAAGAAAAGAAAAAAAAAACACAATT